>NW_026057582.1:88058453-88274183 GCF_023721935.1 Panthera uncia
ATAGTACTATAGCATAGTATATATACTATATATATTATACTAGTATAGTATAGTATATAGTATATATACTATATTATAGTACTATAGTATATATATAGTATAGTACTATAGTATTATGGTATTATAGTATATATAGTATATACTATAGTATAATACTATATATATATATATATAGTATAATAACTGATAGGGAAGTCTGGGTGGCTCAGTGGGTTATGCATCTGACTCTTGATTTTGGCTCAGGTCATGATCTCATGTTTTGTGTGTTTGAGTCCCCCCTTCAGGCTCTGAGCTGACAGTGTGAAGCCTGCTTGGAATTCTCTCTCTCCCTCTGTCTCTGCTCCTCCCCCTACTTGTGCTCTGTCTCTCTGTCTCTCTCAAAGTAAATAAATAAACTTTAAAAAAATTAAAAGAACAATGATAACTAATAATAAAGTGGAACAATTATAACAATACACTGTAGTAAAAGTTTTGTGAATGTGGTCTCTTTCTGACTCTCAAAATACCTTATGGTATTGCACTCAGCCTTCTTCTTATGACGATGTGAGATGATAAAAGGCCTGTGTGATGAGATGAGGCGAGGTGAATGATGGAGGTATTGTGATGTAGTGTTACGCTACTATTAGACTTCTGAGGATTCCTCAGAGAGAGGATCACCTGCTTCCAGACTGGTTGCCAGCCAGTAACTGAAATTGCAGAAAGTGAAATTGTGGATAAGGGAGGACTACTGTATGTGTGTACACACACACACACACACACACACACACACACACACACACACAGACGCACACACACGCACACGTAAGAGACTAAGAATTAGGAAATAGAATTCTATATGAAATTTTATCCTTGAACAGCAGAGTGTGGCCTTATATATGACATTCAAATACTTTGGGTATAAATTTTATCATCTGTACAAATAAGAGGATGAGAAAAGTTTTGTTTCTTCAGATTTAAGATTATGTATATGTATAAAAATAAGCAACAGAGATAAATCTAAGGCTTGTCAACTGCCAGATGTAAACATAGATTTTCAAAAATAAGGTAGGAATTGGGGTGATGTCTAATAATATGGGAGTGGAAATGGATTTCAAATTTCTGTCAAAAGCAATATTAGAAGTATTATGACTTCTTAAAAAATTATGACTGTATTCTCCAAGTTTGACTTTGTATTTTAGAAATATTTAGGTAAGCCTAGCACTAGACTTGTTCCTCAAGATCATTAAAGTGCACCATAGTACAGAATACTCAACTGGATCTAGTTAGTACTGGGAAAGACCTTCCACTAATATTCAATATTAATGTAGGGCAAGATGGAGACTGGAGATGCGAACAAAATACTTGGATACTATAATGATAAACACTAATATAATAGCACCTCATTTCCTAACAAATGTATAATGGTTCGCCAATACTAGAGGAAGTGGAAATCCTGTTGACTGGTCTGGAACCAAAGAAACACCAGCTGAGAAAGACACACAGAGATCCTTTCATTCGATCTCACTTGAGTTTGTGACTTCTTGAAACACCCTAGCTGTACGACTTGCTCTTGAGTATTTCTGAGGAGGCTGGAAGCAACTAATTCCCTCTTTGGACAACACTATCTACTGCAGAGTGTTTTATTATCCTCCCCAAAGCTTCCATTCACTGGCGTTGGTCCTGCCACTGCGGTCAAGCAAAACACATCAAGTATCTCTTTCACGGGACAGCCTCGAATTAAGCAAATCTGAATGAATTCCCAATTTTGTATTTCTATGCAACATAAAAATATGACAATCAAAACCTTTTTTGAACTATATATGAATAGGAATTTAATTTCCTTTTTACTCACTAAATTACAGAAATTAAAGTTTAGCTTAAATTCTGATTCACGTTTTTAAACTGAAGCTACCCTCTTTTAAGAGTATCATACCACCTTCTTGCCTCTTTTCTTTAGTCTGACATCAATAACCACTCTAATTGCTCTCGTTCTTTGCTTTTCAGTGCGTGCAAGGTGGGTGGTCAGTTTGTATGACATCTGGCATTAAATGCGTGCTGAGTTCCCTCTTTTAAGAAATAGCTTGATATATTTTGCTGTAATATGCTCTTAGTTGAGGGATACTGGCGAGTGGAGTGAGGACGGTGTGAGCCGAAGCGACTTTTGCTTTCTAAAGTGTGTTGTAATACAGGGCTAAGAAAACAACAACTATAAAACAGTGAATTCTTTGGAGGAAGACCAGACCTAATTTTGTAATGTGGCCTAGAAAGTTACTATCTAACAACCTTCATTAAATGAGTTAATTTCACTCAGCCCTAGGGTCTTCATCTATAAAATGGGAATAATATTGACTTTGCAGGCCTGTTGTGATAATTAAAATGAGGCACTTTAGCACACTTCATCTAGTAAAATGCCTGGCTGTTGCTTCTCCCATTTCAAAGCTAGTGCAGAGTTAGAAACTTTATCTCTTAGCTCTCAATAGCTTCCCCAGGCCCCTGCACCCTCCTAAATAGTATGGCTGCCTAGACTACTCTTCAGCCCCACATTCAGGCTGGGGGGCATCATTTGCTCTGAGCTCTTACCTCCTCCAGCTGGATGATTCTAAAATGAGAGCTCCCTGGCATTGGTGAGGCGACAGACATGAAATGACCTGCCTTATTCTCATCCCTCAGAATAACGGTGCCAGTAGTTCACAAGCTGTTGAGGAATTAAATGTTCCCATGATCCAGTTTGGTATGTCCCTGAGTAGCTGACCCTGCTTTGCCCCTCACAGCTCTCTTCGTGGTCTTCTTGGGATGGCTTTGGATGACAGAAGCCTGATGCAATTGCCCAGTGAACCAGAGGAAGGAAATGTGTACAGAATATTGATCATGTGCCAAGAAGTGTGCCAAGTCTGAGCCTCAAAAACATTCATTGATGGGGCATCTGGGTGGCTCAATCGGTTAAGCATACGACTCTTGATTTTGGCTCAGGTCATGATCTCACAGTTAATAGGACTGAGTCCCCCATCTGCCTTTCCTCTGTCAGCACAGAGCCTGCTTGGGATTCTCTCTCTCTCCCTCTCTCTCTCTGGCCCTCTCCTGCTAGCGCTTTCTCTCTGTCTCTCTCAATAAATAAATAAGCTTAAAAAGCACTCATTGAGATATTCACGCATTCATCCATGCATTCATTCATTTATTCATTAAAAGCTATCTCAAGCCACCTCTAGGCCAAGTTGTGTGTGACAGTCTTAGAGAAGAATTTATAATATAGTAAAAACCACAATAAAATGTGTAAAACATAGAGAAATTATACAGTGAAAGGAATCTTTACTCCCTAGGGTTGGGAGATCCTGGAAGAAATGACATAGAAACTGAGGGTGGAAAGGGAACAGGCTTTTAGGCTTGGGAAACATGAAAACACAGGAGGCCTAGCCTGGCATAGCTTGTTATAGTATAGAAATATACATACATTGGTATCACAAAAGCTTGACGCGCAAAAGGAGAATCTGAAGTAGCTTAGGCTAGAAAGAGGGTGTCATGAAAAATGAGACCAAAGACATAGAATTTAATCGAAAACTATGTTGCTTACCAAGGAAGGAAGGAGGGAAATCTCACTGGCTGGTGATTGGGCTGCTCATCACATTTCAGTTCCTTCACATGATGAAATCACAGGCTTTCTGGCCAAAAGAAAGTTATAAAATAAATAAGTAATGTACAACATGATGACTGTAGTTAACCCTGCTATATGGGATACATGAGAGATGTTAAGAAACGAAAATCCTAAGAGTTCTCGTCATAAGGAGAAAAGAACTTTTGTTCTTTTTTTTCTGCCTTTTCTTTTTATTGTATCGATATAGGATGATGGATGTTTATAAATTCTACACCTGAAACGAATATTACACTGTATGCTAACTAACTGGAATTTAAATAAAAACATGAAGCTAAAAAATAAATAAAAATTAAAGAAAAGGAAATACGGATCTCAGTCGTATAGCTGTAAGGAATTGAATGATATCAAGGTTCCAAGAGAGTTTGGAAGGGGATCTTGAGTTTCAGGTGAAACACAAGCCCAGAGGACATTTCAATTTCAATCATATCAGACCCCACACACAGAACCCAGCTATGACATGCCAGACTCCTCACCCATGGAGATTGTGAGATAATAAATATTATTTTAAAAAATAAACTTACTGTGGTAATCACTTCATAAAGCATGAAAGTCAACCCATTGTGCAAACCACTCCTTAAATGTATACAGAGGTGTATCTGAATAAAACTGGAAAAAAATCACAGACTTTCTTTCTATGAGACTACAACCTAAGATCCATTCAAGATTTGGATTTTGTCAGCCCTGGAATGGAGACTTTGTGACACACAGGCAATAGGGATAGAACTTGTAATGTGAGGGCAGGAGGATTCTTGGGATAAACATGGGAAAGAAATCCTATGAAGCCCTAACCTCTCAGCAGTTTATCTGTGAAGGACAGTGACAACTTAGAATTAAAAGGGGTACAGGGGTGCCTGGGTGGCTCAGTTGGCTGAGTGTCCTACTTTGGCTCAGGTCATGATCTCACGGTTTGTGAGTTCGAGCCCCGTGTCGGGCTCTGTGCTGACAGCTGGGCGCCTGGAGCCTGCTTTGGATTCTGTGTCTCCCTCTCTCTCTGCCCCTCCCCTGCTCATGCTCTGTCTCTCCCTCTCTCTCAAAAATTATAAATAAACATAAAAAATTAAAAAAGGGGTACAGGACTTGTCTGGTAACTGTTAATGTATTCTCATTTTGCCCAAACCCTATATACTCTTCTAAAGAACAGCAAGTCATAAAAGATGGAGTGATGTTTAATATAAGAGGGTTGATTTTTTTTTCCCCCCTCAGGAACGTGCACATGTGTGTTCTATACATTTTGCAGGACTAATGAAGAATTCTAAGCATGTAGAGTGTTGATCAGATTTGCATTTCATAAATATTACCTTGATCACAATGCAGAAGATGAGTTTGTAGGGGTGAAGCTGGAGGTAGATGAATTAGTTATAGGAGGCTACTGCAATGTTCTTGGGGAGAGATAATGATGGATTAAACTAAGAAAAGCCACTGGGAATAGAAAGGAGATGATGAGGTTATTTAATAAAAACCTTCAGAAAATAGCAAACATAATGGAGAATATTTAGACTCATTCTGTTTAAGTTGGAATAAGCCTTGTGTACCTGCTATTACTACTACTTTTCAATATAGGACAGAGATCCTGGTGAATTCAGTAATTTTAGAAAAAGAGCTAAAATGTATATAGATTGAAAGGGAAGAGACAGTGTGTGATTATTTAAAGATGAGGTAATGAGATGCATAAACACACACACACACACACACACACACACACACAGGAAAAGCCACAAACTATTAAAACTAAAAATAGAGTCCATTTATATGCTGGGTACAGGATTGTGTTAAAAATCAACAAAAGATCGACAAATTCCATCAAAAATAATTGTGCCAAAGACCACATATTGACTCAGAGTTTCTCCTCACACAGCTCTCTCCGTTTTTTCCCCTTCACATCTAAGAATGGGAAAACTCCCTGCCTCCTTTGTGGGCACCCTGTACCTAGACCCAGGGAACCCTACTATTTCTTGTGGTTTTCCTACATTCTAGCCACACTTGAGCAAAATGTCTTTTATTAAATTCTCCTACTAGAACTCTGACAAATATCATCCCTTCTCAAGACAATTAGTATTAGGCACCACAGAAATTCCATCCTTTTTGTCTGTCATTGGTCCAACGGTTATTTGTTGACATGTAGTCTCATTTTGCCAATTAAATGTGACAGAGAATCTCCCAATTAGCTTCCAGGGAAAAGTTTATCCACTCATGAAAAAGAAGCCTGGGAAAAGATGGTTCACTTTTTCCTCTCGACATTGCCTTACCTGAAGGTGGCATTTGAAATTTCTGAATCTTCTTAGTATCAGCATGTGGATGAAGTTACCCCAAAGAATCTGTTCTACACTGTATGAATGAAATGAGAGAAGAAGAAAGAAAGTAAAGGGCCAGACTCTAGGCAACTTTGACCGATAGGTCAAAGTGTGATGGAGAAGCCTGAGAAGTGATAAAGAAGTATCAAAGCACAGGAGATGAACCAGAAGAAAGAAAAATTATAGAAATTAAGAAAGAAAGAGCTTCAGGGCACCTCTGTGGCTCAGTCGGTTAAGCCTCCCATTCTTGACCTCCGTTCAGGCCATGATCTCACACTTTGTGATTTCGAGTCCCATGTAGGGCTCTGCGCTGATAGTGCTGAGCCTGCTTGGGATTCTCTCTCTCCCTCTCCCTCCTCCCCTCCTCCACTTGTGTGTGCACGTACTCTCTCTCTCTCTCTCAAAATAAATAAATAAATAAACTTAATTTTTTTTTTTTAAAGAAAGAGCTTCAAGAAAAAGGGAGTGGCCAATACTACACTGTTGAAGGGACCGGTCAGGTAAGGTCTGAGAAGAGACTGTACGATCTAAAGCAAAAGAATATGTGATTGGTACCGTACAACTTCCATCAGTTTGAATAATTAGGCCATTTCTGAAAAATTGATTGATTTTAATCGAGTCTACCTCATGTATTTGAACATTGTACTTATGGCCCGAAGTGGTACAGGATCTGAGTTTCTACTTCTGCGTATATTCTCTCTCTCCAGCTCTATCTCCTAAACCTCCATTACTAGCACAGTGTCACTTCCCTTTAGGGCTTTTACACTGTAACTCAGCTTCATCACTTTGAAGGCTGCTTGTGGCCCTGGCTGCTGCTTGAGTTGTAGCTAAGTGACTCTCCAGTAAAGTAAGCCCTGTGGCAAAAAGCAGAAGTACTGATCAGAGCCAGAGCATTTGGGTGCTCCTTCTTCTTCTTCTCTTTCTCCCCCTCCTTCTTTTTAATGTTAATTTGTTTTTGAGAGAGAGAGAGAGAAAGAGAGAGAGAGAGAGAGAGAGAGCACACTGCAGAGGGACAGAGAGACAGGGAGACAGAATCCGAAGCAGGCTTAAGCTCTGAGCTGTCAACACAGAGCCTGATCCGGGGCTCGAACTCACAAACCCTGAGATCATGACCTGAACTGAAGTCAGATGCTTAACCTATTAAGTCAGCCAGGTGCCCCTGGGTGCTCCCACTTCTGATGACATTTCTGGCTAAGGTTCAAAACACTAATACCTGAAATCTAGATGTTGCAGCAGGCAAGTGGTTTGGAGCTCGGAAAGAAGCAGATTAGAGCATGGAATTCCTTGAGGAGGATGCTCAAGAGAAAAGTCTAGAAAGTATACTGTCAAAAGAGAAAACAGTAAGTACTTTTCCTTTCCTTCCTTCCTACCTCCCAACTTCCCTCCCTCTTTTTTTTAAATTAATCTTTTTCAAATGACTAATGCCATTATAATACTTACAGATATTTAGAAAATAATCTAAGCTTTCCTAATTCTTTTGCACTACTTGGGATTTTTACCTCTCCCATGTCACACTGTTGACAGGGGTGGTCAGGTGGTCAGGTCAGACAAGAGGCTACATGACCTGAAGCAAAAGCAATCGCAGTTGAGCAGCGGTGCTGAAACCCAGTTGTTAAGGCTTGAGAAGTGAAAAAGGAGCTGGCTCATGAATGCGTTCCTTCTCTGCCTGTATTTTCTCCCGATTTAATACCAAGGTGATTCCCATTCTGCTTCTCCTCCACTTTGCCTACTTTCCTTTTCAGCTTCAGTGATGAGTCTCTGGCACTCAGGTTAATTTCCCCTGTATTTTAATCATTTCTGCTTTCTCATTTTGACCTTTCCTTCATTTCTAATTGACACCCCCCGACTGCCATGAGAAAATTAAGTCACCTCCATCCATTTCAGAGGCTCAAAGTGTGTGTTGCTCAGCCACAAATTTCTCTATCTCATTTTCTTCCCTGAGATTAGTCAAAGAGAGCAAGAAATGGGTGACCTGTTTGTCTGCAGTAGTTAAAAATTTAGCATATAGCAACAGCGCATTTACCTCATTTCCTAAGGGTATGAGACAATTCACAGAAGTGATTTTTAAAGATAGCAGGAAGATACTGCTCCTCAAGCTCCAATATTTAAAAGAAATAACTTTTTCTTTTTTAAATGGAATATTTATGAAGACTGATTATTGTGTCATCACTTACTAAATAGCAGCCTCAATGCATAATGCAGTTGGAAAAGAGGCAGTGGTGATGAGCACTCAGGCTCCCAGCCTTATTTTCTTAGCTCTGACAGCCTCTTCAGGTGAAACTGTGACTTTGTGGTTACTTAAGTTCTCTGAGACTAGTTGGTTTCTTCTAAAAAATGAGAGCTTAAGAGCTTTAACATGATGCATTTTTTTTTTTTTTTGAGAGAGAGAGAGACAGACAGACAGAGACAGTGAGAGTGGGGGAGAGGCAGAAAGAGAGAGGGAGAGAGAGAATTCTTACAAACCGTGAGATCATGACCCAGCTGAAACCAAGAGTCAGATGCTTAAGTGACTGAGCCACTGAGCCACCCCGGTGCCCCTAACTTGATGCATCTCTGAGAGCTCTTCCAGCTCTGATATTCTGTGACTCAACTTTGACCTTTTTGTTATTGTGAACCCCAGTTACTAGTATAATAGTTTTTCCCCCCTCCGGAGGTGTTCACAATGTCAGGAAAGGAACACAGAAATCATCTTGAGGATATCTGAGATGGGAACCAGATGGCTGACAATGCCCTCCTAGGTTGTTCAAGGTCAGCAGCTCTGGATCACATGCACCTTTAGCCCTATCATGGCCCTGTGGCCACCACATCTGTTGTTATTTCAGTTACTATTATAGTGATACATTTCGGTAGAGTTTATGGAATAAATAAAGCTTTTCACTAAAGGAATAAATGAACACAAGTCCCTCCATACTATGGAACCAGCATGGCACCCTTCATAAAATACTTCTATCTATCTTGATGTTTTCTTACCTTCTCACTCAGCAGTCCTATCTTTATATGATTTTCAGTCCACCTTTTATAGCCCTTTTCTCTATTTTCCAATATGAAATTAAACATGCCATGAGTTGGGAAGTTGAAAATCACTGTACTTACTAAAAGTATGCATGAAGTAAGTGTTGATGAGTTCGGAATAACAAATTTACTTATTGTCTAATGAATAATCTATTTTTGTACCATTCATTTAGTACCATTTTTGTTAACTTACTTATTCTCAAAAATATTTCAGATAACTGAAGTTGCTAAATAAGTATAGTCTTGTCATATTAAAATATTTTGACACTCCCCCACATAAGCAGACTAATGTAACCTTACTAGTTTCATTTTAAATAGACCTAAAGTCCAAAAATATTAAAAGATTCAAAGACTATGTATAATATTTACCTTTCTTAAAAATAAGATTTTATCTTTAAGTAATCTCTACACCCAACATGGTCCTGGAACTTAAAAGCCCTGAGATCAAGAGTCACATGCTCCACTGACTGAGTCAGCCAGGTGCCCCTGTATCTTAAAAAAATGAACATAATGGCTAAAAAATATCAAATCTGTCGATGAGGAATCAAACCCTAACCCCTCTCTAGTCGTAGAGTGAAAAGAACGTGGGATTAGGAATCAGGCAGGAATATGTTGAATCCCAGACATAGGTTATAAAGGGGATTGTCCTGGGCAATTACTGAAGGGTTCAAGGTTTCCAAGATGTCACCTGTGAGGTGGGGATGGCAGCACCCATCTGCCATGGTTGGTGGGATGGGTACATTAATTACTTCTTTTACAACACATAAAAGTCTATCTAGAATATATTAGTTTTCCCTCTTTTCTGTTATGATCTCTCAAAGATATTTTGGTTGCCTTGAAATTGCCTGCAGAGAGCAATCTGAAATATTTTTTAGGGTCATAAATAAGTTTATGAAAATGAACACACTTCTAGCAAGGGAAAATCCATTTAACAGGGTAGAAAGTGAGAGGTTGTCTAGCTGAAGTTAATGTAATCAAACCATCAGAAAATCTGAACAAGCTCAGAAACTAATGTTAGCTTAGCTATCAAGAGAGCAGTGCAGTACTGTGGGAGAAACTTGGATGTGGAGTCAGAGACTTGGATCTGAATACTAGTCAGACAACCCTTTACTACCTTTGTGCTTTGGTCAAGCCACTTGATCTTTTTGTGTCTTTGTTTCCTCATGTATGTGATAGAGATATTAATATCTTGTGTGTGTAATATCTTGTATATACTTAGCATATTATAAGGGTGGAGTCAGATTAAATAAGTTACAGATTTCATAAACTAAAAAGTGCTATGAAAAGATGGCAGGTTGTTATTACCCCAATTACAATCTACCTGAATTGGCCAGTATATTTTCTGCATTCCTAGTATTTTTTGTTGTCTTTAATTTTTTTTAATGTTTATTTTTGAGAGAAAGAGAGACAGAGCATGAGCACGGGAGGGGCAGAGAGAGAGGGAGACACAGAATCCAAAACAGGATCCAGGCTCTGAGCCATCAGCACAGAGACTGATGCAGGGCTCGAACTCACGAACCGTGAGATCATGACCTGAGCTGAAGTTAGACACTCAACCAACTGAGCCACCCAGGCACCCCTGCATGCCTAGTCTTAATAGTGATTTTTTGCCCTACTTTCACAATAGTCTGAATAGCTTACAAAGAGTATTCACATTTTAAAAAATGTATGTGACTTCACTGTGCTATATGCCTAGTTCTATGTTATATCCACATAGTGGATGATTCCAAATAATACAAGATACAGATTGCTTTCATGGAATTGAAAACATAGATGGGAAAACAAACTTGAAACAGAAAAATGTTAGTCTCACAGTCTGAATTCATGGTCTCTCTTCTTACATCACATCTAAACAACTTCAGTTTGGGTTAAGGACCACATGGAGCCCCCAGCGACGCACAACTTGGTTTTCTTATAGGTACTGAGTTTTAAAGAGAGATCTGGGAAGAGCATAAAGTTTTCTTCCTTGTTATGGTTCATTCTTTCCTTTTATTCTCTGTGGATGATCTAGTATGCCCAGATACCACAATCTTGCTTCTCAGACTTTTCCTAACTCCTAGAAGGTAAGGTAAAAGTTGAGGTAAAGAGGTAAGGGGGAATGCATTGAGTGGCTTAGACCCACTCTGCTCTTAAAGGTCAGTAAGGCACAGTGGTTAGGAAAGCATGGCTCTGGAACCAGAGAGGACTATATTTTACTGACCTTATGTGAAATCTTGAGTAAGTGCCTTAACACCTCTTAGCTTTGGCTTTCTAAATGAGGATAGGATGCTGCGAGTATTAAATGGGATAAACCATGTAAAGCTCTTGACTGGCACACTGTATAATCCAATAAATCACAGCTTAATAGCTGCTAAAATTTGGATAAAATGGCCCTCTCTTCCTTTTCTAACCACTGCAGAGGCAAAATCTAGAGGGAAGAACAGAACTCGGATGGATCTAATGAAAAAGGGAACATGGACTGGGTCAAGTGAGTCAATTTCTATTCTGAGCCTTAAGCTAAAAAAAAACTTTTTTTTTTTTTTTAAAGCTTTGACTCTTAGATATCCTCTCATCATACAGTCCATTTGCAATGAATACCTTTGTACATACAACATTTGTTATTTTTGCCAGAGTATTTTTGGATATACCTCATAATACATCGTTATTAATTTTGCTTTAGTGTAAATAATCATCTTTTCAAGAAATTAAATATGTATTTTTACCTGTAGAAGTTTTTTTAATATCTCATATTTCTTTCTTCATTAATGTCATGTTATCTTCTACATTGTTGAGCATATTTAGAGTCTATGCTTCAATGTTTTATTCAATAATTCTATTGCCACTACCATTTGGGAGTCTTTTACATTGATTATTTTTTCCTGTTTTTGTTCCACATTTTTCTGCTTTTTTGGTTACCTTGGAATTTTTCATTAGATAATACACATTTTGAATTTTACATTGTTAGGTGCTAGACTTCGTTGTGTTCCTTTAAGTAATATTGGTGTTACGGCATATTGTTTGGAATCATTTGGGTCAGTCCTAGATTTGCCTTTAAGCTCTGTTAGGGCAGCTCAAGTGCAACCTTTCTTTTCAGGTTAATTCAGTCCCACTACCAACGTGATGCCTTTAGGAACATTCTATTTGATGCCCTTTGTACTGAGGAGTCTTTTCCTGGCAGCCGTCATCTGAGAACTTGGGAGTATTGTTTAGCTGCTGCTTTTTGGTGGTTCCTTCCCTGGGCTCACATAGTTTCCTCCTGTGAATGTGCATATACTTGGACTCAAAGACTCAAAGGGTCATCCCTGTAGATCCTCCAGAGTTTACTGCTTTCTGTGCAGCTCTCTCCTCTCCAGCACCCTGCCTCTCAAAACTGAGTATGTTTGGCCTCTCCAAACTCCAATCTGTCTCTCTTCAAGTCAGATACGCTGCCAACCTCTGTTTGAGGCCACTTCTTCCTCCCTGCAGTGTGGTGTAGAGACTGCCTCTAGGCAGAAAGTAGGCAGTTGCTGGGCTCCTCTTAGTGGCTTCCCTTCTCTCAAAGATCACAGTCCTGTGCTGTCCCATGTGCAATGTCTGAAAACCATTGTTTCATCTATTTTGTCTAGCTTTCTGGTTGTTTAAATCAAGGTCAGTCTATTCCCTGTTACAACATCATGGTTAGGAGCAGAAGTCTCTAACTCTGGCTTTACTCTTGAATGATTGATTCAGCACTTTTGCACCTATTATTTTATGCACTTACTGCAACTGAGACATTTGCAGTCAGTTTATTTATCTGCATCATTTGTAATGTCATCAGTGCTAGAGAGATCTTACCTGTCTTTAATGTTTACAGTTTCATAACATGATCATTATGAATGAGGGGCTTTGTCTTATTCATCTTGCCTAACACCACAGGAATGTGGCTTTAGTGCATGTGTGTCTTCAGTTCTCCTTCTGGATTCGCTCTTTGTTTGAGGGTTAAGGCACATGGAGCTTGGTGCTCTATGTCCAGATTACAAGGAGCTAGGATTTCCTTCTCATTTACCGATATCTTTTTCAGCCAATGCCACGTTTTCCCGTTAGTGTATGCTAACATTTTATTGCACCTAGACATTTTTACCAGGTGCAAGGTTGGGGGGTCTGTAACGGCTAGAGATGGAGGCCCATTCTGCACCATTATTGCATTCATAGGCTTGTACAGTCAGTATTTATGTGCCTTGGAGAATTAGGTTGGATGATAGCACCTGGAAAACACTTTCGTCTTTCATTTTAGTTTCATTTCCCGGTGTCATGGCAGATGAGCGCATGTTTCCTTTGAGGTTGGCAGGTATCATTAACCACATTCACCTGTGTTTTCCCTGTAATTTACTTCTCCTGTTCTTCTGGAAGTACATGTCACTCATGGTTTCTTGTAGCTCCCATTGGCCTAACATGTGTAAAATGCAAGCGTGAGTCCTGAATTGCTGACTGATCTGAGGTTATTGCAAGCAGATCAAGGGGACGGTGACATAGAACTGGGGGCGAAACTTGGGAATAACCTTGGACAAGTCAATTAACCTGTTTTGGCCTGAGCTTCTTTCTTGGTATAATGTACACGTTAACCTACATCACCTCTTCATCCGTGACAGTCTAAGGCTCTAGCTCTTGTTGATGTTTCTATTAATGGCTAGTTGGTGCATTGTTTTGTGAGTTGTTTAGAGAAGTTCCTTACATTGTATACTTCATTACTGACTTGAGCCACTAATTATCATTTCGTGTTACCTATCTACATACTGAATTTAAAAATGTGGATGGGGGGCGCCTGGGTGGCGCAGTCGGTTAAGCGTCCG
Source organism: Panthera uncia (assembly GCF_023721935.1). Classification (NCBI taxonomy): domain Eukaryota; kingdom Metazoa; phylum Chordata; class Mammalia; order Carnivora; family Felidae; genus Panthera; species Panthera uncia. The sequence goes on from NW_026057582.1 coordinate 88,072,172, forward strand.
ACTTCAGCCAGGTCACGATCTCACGGTCCGTGAGTTCGAGCCCCGCGTCAGGCTCTGGGCTGATGGCTCGGAGCCTGGAGCCTGTTTCCGATTCTGTGTCTCCCTCTCTCTCTGCCCCTCCCCCGTTCATGCTCTGTCTCTCTCTGTCCCAAAAATAAATTAAAAAAAAAAAAAGTTAATAAAAAAAAAATAAAAAAAAAATGTGGATGGATCATCATAAGCCTACATAATCCAATTTCAGATTGGCATTAGGAAAAACATAGACTGGCTTCCAAGATGAATTTCAGAATAACTCAGATATTTTCTTGAAATTCTCAAGATTAAGAACGTCTCCAAATAGTTTGCAGAAATATTTCTTAATGTCCCCTGTCTTTTCTTCAGTTCTTTATCTTCATAAAACTCTCTGGAGACTCTCCTGTCCCCAAATGCCAGAAGACCTTATAATCACTCACTTCTGCTTCTTCCTTTCATTCCTTCTTGCATTTTTCCTGTTTTACACGGATTCTTCCTGACTTTCTCAGCTTCCTGGGAAGTAAAGTTTATCTTCTGTTCTTAGCCTGTCTTACCCTTGTCCTCATACTCTGTCCCTATTCAGTTCTTAGGTAAAGAGTAAAAGGCCAGGAGGCAGACAGTAAATGTTCACCTTATTGCCACATTCACCTCTAATTGATGAGTTTTTGCAAATAACTATGGAAGGGCAGGAATGATAATTCAAGGAAGTCATGGTAAGAAATGTGAAAAGAGTGCCTCAGCTCCTCTCCTGTAGTCTGAGAGAAATAAAAGAATATACTTCTCACTAACAACCCCTTCTCTTTTTCCATATTCAGTTCATCAAAATGCAAGGGATCACACACATCTTTGCAATATCAAGCTGGGCACACTGCCCATTATTTCTCCTGAATACTAGAAAACTATGGGACCTTCGTGGGTTAATTCCAAAACAATGGAATATTTAAGTGCCTACTTTAGGCAATAATTGCCCTTAAAAGCCCATTCTGACAAGTTATTTATGAGCTAGAGAACTCTAGACAGCTAATATAATCATTTCTTTCATTTATTTAAATTCCAGCTTCTTGAGAGAGTCTTGAGTTGGTCAGTTTCTGATCAAGTTTATCCTTAGCCTGGGTGTTCACTAATGGGTATATATTATTGAATTATCTGGACTTGTATTCCAGCTATTTAGCCCTTAAACAGAAGGCATCCTCTATCACTTAGGAAACTTTTGGCTACTAACATTAAATAATGAAGGCTAACCGCCCATGCAAAATACTTCCAGGGATACAGCTGACTACATTGTTTTGGTGGCTTATTAAATCAGAGCTGGCAACTCTGTGATTAATCTGGCTATCTCTTAAAGGTTTCACATCATGACCACATGATGGCTATTGTAGCTTTATGTCTGTGTTCAAGTAGAGAGGAGGGAAATGGAAAAAAAAATATGTCAGGAATTTTGTCCCCTTTAGTTAGGAAAGCATAAGGAAAACTTTCCTGGATGCTTCCCCATCTCCATCTCAGCAGACATATCACTGAATAGAATGGGAGCCATGGCCATCCCTAACTGTATGAAGGCTAGAAAGGAGAAGAAAATTGACCCAGAAGTCATTTCCTGGGACTATAAATATTGCTTCTCTGAACTGATTGGATGTTTCTTTCAAGGAAAATGGGGGAATAGCTCTGGAGGAGACAACCCCCACTAGATCTGCTACAGCTCTTATGGAAGTAGAGAGTCATTTTTGAAAGAAGTTTACTTAAAACAAAGGCTATTAAGGTTTTGTAGAGATTTACTAGTAAGGGTTGACCAAATAGTCTCTTCAATGTATAGGAACAGGAAGAGAAGGAAGAAAGGGATAAGAAAGCAAGAGTATCTATGGAGAAGTAATGGAACTGAGACATTTATCCTGGTGGGTCCGAAGTTCAAATTTATATTTATCTAGAGAATTCATCATCCATTCTATTTTATATTTCACTTCTGTGGAATTATTCATCCAGCCCACCTTGCTGATCCTAAGTATTAAGTTCTAATCTGAGTCCCTTAGCATCGGCATCGCTGAGAGGATTCTAGAGTGATTATTGGTATATCCATTTTCTTTTTCAGTTTTGTACAGAGAAGTAAAGAACTGAATGTATAATTCTCCAAGAACTTGGCAAGTACAGTGGTAATGTAGAACAAAATAACATGGTCACCATTTGGATATGGGAAAGTTTTTCTCCCTTGGGGAAAGTAGAGTTTTTTGGAATGCTGAAAAACTAGAGGTAGAGATATATTCAGAAGTACTCAGACCCTGACTATACTTTCACATCAGCTGTGGATATGGCCTCATTGTCTTTGAGCTTATTTGAAGAACTCAAGAGTCCAATGTTTAAAAACATTCCGTGGGGTGCCTGGGTGGCTCAGTCAGTTAAGCATCTGACTCTTGATTTCAGTTCAGATCATGCTCTTAGTCATGAGCTCATGGTCATGAAATCGAGCTCTGAATGGGGAACTGCATAAGATTCTCTCTCTCCCTCTTCCTCTGCTAATCCCCTCACAAAAAAAAAATCCTTTAAGTTGCAGTGAATAAATTTAGTGTAATTTCTTCTAGATGGATATGTAAGCCTCAAGTACAAAACAAATTGGTGTAGCAAGAATAGTCTCACATCTGGTAAGAACCTACTTTGTGTGGGCAATGCCACTGCAGCCTTGTTCCCCCAGTGGAGACTCTGGAGTTGGAGAAAGCTCTGCTAAAATGTGGTGTTTTCATTTCAGCCCCATGTGTCATCTCACTTTCATTAAAATATTTTACCTGTGAGGAATTAAATGGTGAAGTAAATCTAACCTTGCAAGGAATCCTGTGTGTGTAGTTCTTTCCCACTTGCTAGCCTCTAGTAATGCAGTTTCCACACGCGAGACCCATGACATGGTAGATTGTGTGGTACTGTCCTCGCTTCTCAGTGCTAGGTTTTCGGGTCATGCTATCACACGGTAATTTGGGGGAAGGACCACACTAATAAGGAACAAGCCATGCTACTGGAAGGAATCCAGAAAGCATCTCATTGACTGAGATAACTGATTATGCCAGTCTCAGCAAGTACATTAAATGAGTCCAAAGACAAGACAAAGAGTGAGAAAACTTGGGAGGCACCTGCCATAGTGCTGATAGCTTATTTACTCAAAATCACCCACCAAAATCCTAATAAGAATTGATATGCCTATTTACCTTGTTGGAATGTTAGGAAAAACATCTGCTTGGGAAACATTGAACTGAGCATGTATCTGCAAAAATATAGTCCTGAACTCCAAAAGGCAGGTTTGTGTAGACAAGCCATAGAAGTGATCTCTGGGATCCTGGGCTGCAGTGTGGGTGAGTGATACATGGCAAGAATGGTTACTGCATCCCAGCAAAGCAACCTTGTCCTTCCAGTGTGGTTTCTTACTGCTAATAAAGGACAACCTGTCTCTATATGAAGGAGTTTAGCACCTATTTAGCTGTAAATTTGGAGCAGAAATAACTAGGAAGAATCTAAGAAATATGGGCTTTAACCAAGGGATGCCAAAAGCCTGTGGGAATAACATAAGATCAGGAGCCTAACCAAGCAGAAAGCAACAATCTTTATTATAAAGCAAAGAGCAACTGAAAATTGAAAGGCATGAGCTATATCAACCAGTTATAGATACAGCAGGAAAGGAAGCCACACAGAAGGATGCCATGTGGAAAATGTTCTGTGAGCTTCTTAAGGAAACACAGAGCAGAGAGCATGGTGCAGAACTAACATCCCACAGGCTAATTCTTGCTGTCAGGTTACGATGCCTTGATTTGCAGTGATTGTCAAAGACATGAGAGTCACTGGAGTTCATCCCCACCCCCGCACTTCAAATGAATCCATCCTAGTAACTTCACTGACAGCAAATACAGCAGCAATTCCTGCCATGCACCAAATCCACTGCACTGAGAGAAAGCTCTGCCACCCAGGCACTGAGCATCTGAAGCTTTGCATTGAATATGGCAGCTTATCAGATGTCCTTTGCTTCTTCCCTCTTCTGCAATAGAATGTGCTTAAGCACAAGCATAGTGCATCTGGGGAAGGACAGGGCCCTAAGGAAAGCCTTTAATTACCTCATAACTCTGCATAAGGCCAGTATTAGAGTCCTGGAGTAAGAGGTTATTTGGTTACAGTTAAACATTTTATCTTAGTGACAAGAACAAAAGGAAAACTCTAGACACCAGACTAGTAAGTAGCTGTGCTTCCCTAAAGAAACTGCATCTGTAATGGACCGAAGGTTTATGTCTCCTCCCACCCCCAAATTCATATGTTGAAACCCTACTCCCTAGTGTGATGGTGTTAAGAGGTGGGGCCTCTGGGAGGTGGTTAGGATTAGATGAAGTCAGGACTGTAATGGTCTCATCACCACAGAGCTTGCTTTCTTTCTCTGCTCTCCATACTGTGAGGATAAAGGAAAAGCAGGCAGTCTGCAACACAGAAGAGGGTTCTCACCAAAACCTGACCATGCTGGCACCCTGATCTCCGCCTACCAGACTCCAGAATGGTGAGAACAAAATTTCTGTTGTATTAAGTCACCCAGTCTATTGTATTTTTTGTTACAGCAGTCTGAATTAAGACAGTATCTGAAAACAGTCTCAAACACAATCATCTGTTTAGACATCACTTTGGGCCTTCAAATAGGAAGATGATAAGTCCCAGGAAGCCAAACCAAAAAGCATTCCTAGATAGGCAGCTGGGATGTTTTTACTCACAACACTTCTGACACCAAATATGTAATGTCTTTTCCAACACCCCTTCTCCAATTCTCTGACACCAACTAAGTGTTGTGCAGTTCAACTCCGCTCTGTCACTTACTACCCAAAGTTAGTTCAGACCTCACAGGTTAAAGGTCAGTCTCACAAGACTGTTCCAATCTCAGAGGCCGGTCACAAAAGGGGTGTCCTGGCTCCCCATACTTCTGCCTGGTCTACTGCAAATTCAGGGGTTTCTCCATCCCTCCACCCAGGTTCGGCAATTTCCTAGAATGACTCACAGAACTCAGAAAAGCACGTTATTGACATTCCCTGGTTTATTATAAAAGATACAACTAGGAGTAGCCAAATGGAAGAGGTACGTAAGGCGAGGTATGGGGGAAGGGGTGCAGAGCTTCCGTGCCCTCTCGAGGCACACCGCCCTCCCGGCACATCAGCGTGTTTGCCAACCTTGAGGCTCTCCACATCTCATTGTTTAGAGGTTTTTATGGGGGTTTCATTATGGAGGCAAGATTGATTACATCCTCGGCCATTGGTGATTAACTCAATATGTGCTGTGGTGCCAGGCTGTGGTCTCAGTTGCATGGGGTACCATGTGCAGCATGGCAGGTGGACGGAAGTCTAGATCTCTTCAGGTGCTGTTCCATGAGGAGGTGGCTGCCAACTTGATAAAAATTCTCTTTCCAATTGAAATGTTATTAAAAACCAAAATACATAAAACAGAGTCAGATATTTTTAAACTTTTTCCTTTCAAATAGTTTTAGATTCACAGGAATTTTCAAAAATAGTAGGGAAGCATCATGTAACCTTCACCCAAGTTTCTTCAAAGGTAGCATCTATGTAACTATAGTATAACCTCAAATATCACAACCAGGAAATTGGCATCGGTACAATCTACAGGATTTATTCATTATTAAAATTTAGAAACTTTGTCAATACTGGCTTGAGTAGCAGAAAAGATCTCAAACACCACTGAAAAAATGATTAAGGTATATGTCATGTTCTGGTTTGTTATGAAATCTTTTGATGCCTCTCTTGATGCTTTCCTGCTATTCCCTAGTGAATAATCAACCGAAGGGAAAATGCTCTTGGAACAAGTTTCTTTCTTTCCTTCTTTCTTTCCAACAATGGATATAAATTCATGTTTCAAAGAAATTATTAGTAATTTTGCATTTGTAAGCTGAAATTTTGTACAATCTGATTAGATAACCAGGTTTTCTGTTTAAATTTATGATCTGACAGCTTTCCTAGAATTAGAACACATCCCATTCCTCTCCTAGAGTTTCACACGAGTGCATGCATCATTAGTACTATTGTCAACAGCCAGTGACTTTCACAGAATCCTAGAGGGGGGCTCTCAGGAGTGCTGTTATGTATGGCACACTGTACATTGTGCTCAGCCATGGACCGGAATGGTCACTACAGATACTTTCCTCTACATTGTTCAGTTTCCTCTCTTTAGAAATACCTGGAGGGGTGCTATTACCTCAGGATTTTACAAAACATTAAGAAAAGCTGCTAACATGAATTAATCACTCACACGATGGCATATATTTAGTATGCATAATTTTTACATAAAGTCAACTTAAGCATAAATATATTCAGCAAGTTACAGGGACCACACAGATATCTAGCTCTATTGTGAGAGATAGAGCCTTAAAAATGTCATAATAAACACTCCTTAGGTATTTGCTATGTGCCACACATTGTCACATGTAGTCTTCCAGGCCTCTACGGGCAGGTATTATAACTTTTATTTTACAAATGAGGAAATAGAGGCTTTAAGAGATTAAGTTGTCCTACATCAAAAGGCTACTAAATGGAAGATCCAAGATTTGAACTTAAGTTGAATTTAAAAAAAATCAATGCTTTTAACTGTTATATGAATAAGTCCCCCACAGGATAATGGGGAACCCCTTATTCTGGAGGGGATAGACAGTCTCCCTGAGGCCCAAGCAGGTTCCCTTACCAGGGGACGTCTGAGCGCACATATTGATCTGAGTGCGGATACTCTTCTAAGTGCACAGCAGTTCTCAAGCTCTCTTCTTGCCAAAACTATTCAAAAGTCAGACTTTAATTTTATGGTCTTCTCCCCCAACTATCACTAACTCACCTAAATTTTTTATTCTTTCCTTAAATGCTAGTGGACATGACAAAGGAAAACGATGATTTTAGAAAATATGATTTCTTTCACAGTTTCTTCAAACTGGACTGCCCACTGCAAACATTACTGTGGTATCTGAAAATGATATTTTATTTTTTTCACCAGTGACTGTCACAGAGTTCCTAAAATCATTTGGACTTCCTGAGTGACAAGGGTGATAGGAGCATTTTTTGTTCTGATGAGGTGATTCTTGGCAGCCCTAGATAGCTTGAGGATCAGAGCTGGTCACCAGAAAGACCAATCCTTAATTGAAAGTTTAGAGCTTTCAGCCCTATCTCTCAACATCAGGGGAGGGGAGATGGACTAGGAAAGCTAATCACCAATGGCCAAGGATGTAATCAATCTTGCCTCCATAATGAAACCCCCATAAAAACCTCTAAACAATGAGATGTGGAGAGCCTCAAGGTTGGCAAACACGCTGATGTGCCGGGAGGGCGGTGTGCCTCGAGAGGGCACGGAAGCTCTGCACCCCTTCCCCCATACCTCGCCCTACGTACCTCTCCCATTTGGCTACTCCTAGTTGTGTCTTTTATAATAAACCAGGGAATGTCAATAACGTGCTTTTCTGAGTTCTGTGAGTCATTCTAGGAAATTGCCGAACCTGGGTGGAGGGATGGAGAAACCCCTGAATTTGCAGTAGACCAGGCAGAAGTATGGGGAGCCAGGACACCCCTTTTGTGACCGGCCTCTGAGATTGGAACAGTCTTGTGAGACTGACCTTTAACCTGTGAGGTCTGAACTAACTTTGGGTAGTAAGTGACAGAGCGGAGTTGAACTGCACAACACTTAGTTGGTGTCAGAGAATTGGAGAAGGGGTGTTGGAAAAGACATTACATATTTGGTGTCAGAAGTGTTGTGAGTAAAAACATCCCAGCTGCCTATCTAGGAATGCTTTTTGGTTTGGCTTCCTGGGACTTATCATCTTCCTATTTGTAGTACTATAGACATTAAGTAGGCTGAAATGACGACATGCCCCTTGTACTAAGAGGTGTTCTTCTTGGTATTTCCACCGTTCTAGCTATAGCAGCTTGGGTAGGAGGCAAATGTTTCACCCTTTCATGTTCATTCTTTGTTATATAGGGCGGACCCAGAATTTGTGGAGCCTAAATCTCATAAAATTTTGTGACCCTTCTTTAGGAGATGTAGTACAAAAACATCTTACATTTGAAGAACATGAACACATTGGCAAGGCTCCTCTCAGGTCTCAGGAAGAGACCCATGCAAAAGCAGAGCTGAGAAACGTAAACTTCCATAGCTTCATGGTGTAGACAATGCCACCTTCTCTTGGGGAATGCTGATCTTCGGAAGTGACCGAGCAAAGAAAACGTGGGAGAGGCATAACATCTATTTCAGAAACAGACAAAACTTGAGAAATCCCTGGAGTACTTGAAGGGAGAGGTCAAAGGGAAGGGCACAGAACTCCCCTGAGGAAGGCAATACCCAGGCTGTAGCAATGTTCTTGGCATTTAGTAGGCAATTTGATAAATGTTATTGACTGTATAAATGAACACAATTTCCTTGACAGACCTCACAGTAGATTCATTTGATCGATTAATTAATTTTCAATGGTGAATTATATAGATTAAAAAATTTTTTAACATTTATTAATTTTTGAGAGACAGAGCGTGAGTGGGGGGAGACACAGAGAGCAAGGGAGACACAGAATCCAAAGCAGGCTCCAGGCGCCAAGCTGTCAGCACAGAGCTTGATGGGGTGCTCGAACCCATGAACAATGAGATCATGACTTGAGTTAAAGTCAGATGCCCAACCAACTGAAGCACCCAGGTGCCCCTTTAAAAATTTTTTTAACATTTATTCAAATTACATAGATTTTAATTTAAATTACATAGATTTAAATTAAACCCTCTTTTTAAAACTCCCTATTTCTCTTATTTTTTAATGTATTAATTAATTAATTAATTAAGAGAATGAGCAGGGGAGGGGCAGAGAGAGAGGGAGACAGAATCCCAGGTAGGTCCCACACTGACAGAGCAGAGTCCAATGCAGGGCTGGAACTCATGAACTGTGAGATCACGACCTAAGCCAAAATCAAGAGTTGGCCACGTAATCTACTGAGCCACCCAGGCACCCCCATATTTCTCTATTTTAAACACGAGGCTAAGACTTTGACTCTGTGATCCTCCTGTATATCCAAGATGTCAGATCAGTTGTCTTTGCCACTTCAGAACAAGCAAGTCTGTGACAGAGATGTGCAAATCCATACCTGCATATGATCAGACAAGTCTGATATGCAGAAGGACATGGTGAGCTATGAAATGCCTCTATCCCACAAAAAAAATGCACTCCTAGAAAAAGTGGATTGTGTCCAAGCTTTAAGATACTGTGGTGTCCAATTTACTCACAATATGTTTTCAAGGCAAAAATCCAAGGATGTGTAAGTGTAAAGAAGAGGAGGAATAAAAGCAACATTTGAAGCTCAACAAGCTCCGGATCCTTTTAATCAAAATTATTTCCAGTCACTGTCACTTTGAGCTGGCTTTTCTGCTATGAGGCATCAGGCCAACGCAGTCAGGTTCCTGACAGTTGTATTCATCAATCCAGGAAATATATAGTGGGCCATTGGCACCATCTGCTACCCAGGTGCCAGTCACTGGAAGGCAGATAGGAACCCGAGAAAGCATGTTGGAATGCCATTTGGAAACAACCTGAAACCTGCTTCAGGAAAAAAACTGGGAGCATACTGAGCATGAGAAGGATAGAGACTCCATAAAAAGAACACTAAGAAAGCAAACATATTTGTTAAAACTCTGACAAATCACAAGAAATTCTTCTCTTGCCTCTCAGCCAGTTCGATATGATTTTTGCTTCTGGAAATCATAAGAAATACAATATTGCCCAGGAATTTTGTAGTGGTTGATACTACACCCTTTATGTGCATAAGTATCTCTTAATATTTGTGCACCATTCTTATTTTAGAGTGGGAACACAGGAGAAGAAATCCACTACAGGGCATCCTAATCCTGACCTCCTCTCAGGCTGTGACAAATCTTCACTGCAGTTACCCTCCTGAAATAATTATGAACTTTATTTAGAAACTGATCGAAGTGCCATCTTTACACAGTTGGTACTAGAAATGATGTCAGCCTTGGTCTCCAGCGATGTGGCCATCTTATCGGCCACAAAGTGAGATTGTCTTACTTTTTAGGAATACAATTCAGTTCACTGAGAAGTCTTCAGACACGGCAGACCTCTGATGGAATTGCGCGAGATTACACAGAAGTCACAGTTTCGTCTGTTGTACACTATCCAGGTAACTGATGCGGTCCGAGGAATCAGTAATACTCATTATGTCTTCAGCATTGGAGCAAGACTAAAATGTGTGGCTTGTAACTTTTCCCCTAGTATCATCTCACCTTTTATGGCTGCTTCTGCTTTTGATGGGACTCATCCATCTCTCTCCCTTACTTACCTTTACCCTCCCACAAAAGTTGTTTGTCTGTTGGTTTATTCCAAGGAAGCCTTACTTGGGGCTTAAGACAGTTCATAGGGACTTAGGCTATGTTTCTCAAACTTGAGTAATGTATATTACCTTTTAAGGAATAAAAACATAGTCCTAGATCTTGCATATGAACTTAAATGATTTTTATTATAATGTTACTTAAGTATTTCTAAACATAAAGCTAGGTATAAGCTCCGCCTGCTCATAGCTATTATACATGAATTCAACCAAGGCAAATTTACACATTAAATACAAAGGAAATGACAAATCCAATAAAAGTCAAACTAACAACACTAATTTAATATGACAATTAAACCTGTTTTGTTAAAATCAAATGGATTCTCACACTGAATATTTTCTTCAGTGCTATGGCTCAAGTCTTTTTGAGTTTGGCATGCTTATAACTATCATAAGCTCTGTGGTGACTATACTGGTGTATAGTGGGGGATGCACGACAATGGTCATTTTGACATTAGGACATCCCCTATTAGGGATGTCAGATAGGTTTGTCAGCATATTAAATGGATTCAAAGTATTCTATCATATTTATTTTTCTAAAATTTTTAAGTGTTTATTTTTGAGAGAGAGAGAGTGAGCGCAAGTGGGGGAGGGGCAGAGAGACACACACAGAATCCGAAGCAGGCTCCAGGCTCTGAGCTGTCAGCACAGAGCCCTATGTGGGGCTCGAAACTATGATCCGTGAGATCATGACCTGAGCCGAAGTCAGATGCTTAACTGACAGCTGTCCAGGTGCCCTAGATTCTATCATATTTAAAGACCTTTTTTTTCATCTTCAAAAATAACCCTAGAATTAAACACACACACACACACACACACACACACACACACACACACACACTTATATATTCAAAGTAACAACTTCATTAGTGGTTTCTTATAACAGGTTTTCCACAATACACTATTATTATTCCTATTAACAAAAAATTGTTTCTCACAATTTATCTCCCCTAGTTCATGTTTCCTTTTTACCCAAAAAAAGTTCTACATATATTTAATTATTCAAACAGAATGTAACAAACGCCAGAGCTAAGACTTGTTCTAAAAATCTGCATTTTTTTGCAACTCTATAGTAAATCTTGCCTACTGCATAATTTATTTCAACTTTTTTTTCTTCAAACCTTCAGCAATATTCTGTGTCTTCTGAAAATCTTTGCTAATAGAAGAACACATTTTAGTTTATTTCCATATTGCTTTTCATAAAATGTTATTTCAACCACTTTTACTATATCAGGTAGAACTGAATAGTATTGTATTTGCCCAATGGTACACAGCTTTTTGTTTTGTTTTGTTTTGTTTTTGTTTTTTGTGTGTTTTTTGCTGTTAAGTAGGAAACCTTAAAATCAACCTCCAAATATTTATCATGAAGTTTTAAAAAAATCTCAACTTTGAAATACTCACTAATTAATGTCATATAACATATATAACATAAAAATAATTATAGACTCCTAAATTATAGAAATTTTCAAAAATAGTCAAGAGAGGTCCCATGTAGCCTTCACGTGGCTTCCCTCAAAGGTAGCATCTTACCTAAATCTTCTATAACATCAAATACCAAAACTGGGACATTGGCATCATTGGTACAATCTCCAGGCCTTATTCATTATTAAAGTTGAGAAAAACTTTGCAAATACCGGCCCAAGTATTAAGTGACCTGAAGTATTACTGAACAAATACTTAAGGTGTGTGTCATGTCCTGGCTGCTTTGTTTGTGAATATTTTGTTGCCTATCATGACGCCTTCATACTACCCATTGCCTAGTCAACTGAGAAAAAATAGGTGTTTGCGGCAAGGTTCTTTATTTATAACCAATGGATATAAATAATGTTTCAAATACTTGTATTGATAATTTTTATTTCTAGGCTGACATTTTGTGTAATCTGCTTAGATCACTTTTAAAAATTTGGTATGTGGAAGACAGTTTTTCTAGAATTAGAAAATGTGCTGGTTCCTTCCTTTTACTGTTTTATACTAGTGCATGCACTAATGTGTTATCATCAAAACTTTTGTTTGGCATATTTATTTATTTATTTTTAATTTCTTTTTTTTTACATTTAGTTATTTTTGAGAAACAGAGTGAGACAAAGAGTGAGTGGGGGAGGGGCAGAGAGAGAAGGAGACACCGAATCTGAAGCAGACTCCAGGCTCTGAGCAAGCGGTCAGCACAGAGCCTGACGCGGGGCTCGAAGGCACTAACTGTGAGATCATGACCTGAGCCGAGTGGGACGCTCAACTGACAGAGCCACCCAGGTGCCCCTTTTCTTTGGAAAACTACATATTTGTGCAGTAAATCTACTTAAGTAGGCAAATGTATGCTACATAAATTGTTTCATATAGAAGAATGATTCAAGTCCTACTTCTTCCCCCCACCTTTATGTTGAGGAACTCTCTCTTCCTTCAAGATCACCTCATATATCTCATGTGACACCTGCCCTAAGACCTGGTTGTAATAGACTTAAAAAAATAGAGTTTGAAGTTAAACACTCAATGGATCATCCTATGTCCCTACTGGAGGTTATGAATTCCACTTTTAATCACTGACCCACAGGGTATAAAGACTTCACTGTTTAGTCCTTTCTTTCTAGCCTCCTTACCTTGTATCTGCAAGCTCCCAATACCAAACTACTATTTACTCCTCACATACATTTTGTTATGTCATAGCTCTTCTCCTTTGTAAGCACTTTCCATTTGGAGCTCTCTTCCTTCCTTTACTGAACTGAAGAGCTCCTATTCTTTCTCTGAAATCCCAGCTCAAATGTCCTTTCTTCCAGAAAGCTTTCCCTTTTCCTTTCTCTGTATTGCATGTTTGTTCCACGTGAATCCACTGGTGTACTGATCTCACCAGGCTGCAGTTTGTTTCATTACATCTCTACTCAGTAGAGAGGAGGAGCTGTCCTACTCTTCACTGTTTAGTCTCTTAGATCAAATTGATTTTTGATTTGATCTCTTCCCCAAAACAACGCTTGTCTTTATAAAATCCTGACCCCTTGAACCACATGGAACCCACTAGAAAAAGTAAAATGAAGGTGTGGATCAGAGTATTTGCCAACAGGTTTTTTTTTAAGTTTATTTATTTATTTTGAGAGAGGGAGAGAGAGCGCGCGAGAGAGAATGAGTGGGGAGGGGCAGATAGAGAAGGAGAGAGGATCCCAAGCAGGGTCCACACTGTTAGCAGGGAGCCTGCTGTGGGGCTCGAACTCACAAACCATGAGATCATGACCTGAGCTGGAATCAAGGGCTGCGTGCTTAACCGACTGAGCTCCCCAGGCACTGCTGCCACTACAACTTTTACCCATGAGGATTTTCAAAACTGATGCAACTAGAGAAAAGAATTTTAACTGGTAAAACAAGTAACAAATTTTTCCAGGATGAATTTAGTAATATTACTATTACGAAAAGATTGTGAGGACAATAAACATCATTTCCTTGTAACATTCAGGCTTATTGTCTCTATTGTAAGCTAAATGGCCTATTATTTTCTTACTCATGAGGGTATAATGAATATCTCCTAGGCATTTTGTGACCTGACTCCACAATCCCCTAGAGAACCTAGAGCTGTACGGCAGACTCCAGGACTGTAGAACACTTGATATGGGGGAGAGGAGGAGGGAAGTGTCTCAAATTAGACTTTAAAAACCAGGCTTTATGCTCCCATGTCCTTTGTGAAATGAACCACGGGGTATACAATTCTCATTTCTTTTTGCTCAGGAGGATGTCAAACTCTTTTTCAGGCAAAGGGGAGAAGCTGCTTTGGGCTCTCCTTTTCTTCTCCTCTGAGATTTGTTTCATAAAGGAACTATCACCGGCTATAGCTAAAATTCCCCCATTGCATATGCCTGAGTGTGCAAGACCGTTTTGTTGTAAACTTCTGCAAATGCCAACTTACGTGCCAAGTTTTATGGTCAATTGTGATATTTCTACTGCTTTTAATTTATAAAGTGTTTGTTTTTGGTGCTCAAAGGAGAGATATTATCTCACACATCCCAGGGACCAAAAGAGTACAGTCAGAGGCAGTAGAGAGTTAACACAAGAAAGGAAGTCATAACTTAGTTCACTTCATACTTGGGGAGTTATGGTAGATGAAGCTTTGATTTGTTTATCCTCAGATAATCCATCCCACACTTGGAGAAAAAAAAAAAAACAGGAGGTAAAACAAAGAAGACAGGTTGTTCTGGTTTTTTTTTTGTTTGTTTCCCTTAAGTGCTGATTGTTGAATATTTGCCAGTTTATTATTGTAAATAAATTGAATTAAGAAGACAAAAGATGCATCTAGTACCAAGGACTCTAAAAGAAAGACTGTCTTTCTTATGCTATTGTACCTCCTATATACACCATTACTTACTACAAACATAATAAAAGTTGTGTCCTTATCACTTTTAGTACTAGTAGCAGCCAGCATCCTGGAAGGGAAAAATAGCTCACTATTTTTTATCAGAATTTAGGGCCTGGTGAATAGAAATGGGAAAAAAAAGTGCAAATAATCATGGAGAGCCCTTAATAATTTTAGTATAAAGAAAATAGCGAAGGGATTCATTATCAGAACATTCAACACAAACAAAAGCTAAAGAAGTCCACCACTACTGAGTTGGCCTTACAAGAAATATTAAAGGGATGTCTTTAAGCTGAAGAGAAAGGGTGTTAATTAGTAACAAGAACACATATAAAAGTATAAATCTCATTGGAAAGGTAAATATATAGTAAAGGTAGTAGATTAACTACTTACAAAGCTGGTATAAAGGTTAAAAGTCAAAAGTAGGGGCGCCTGGGTGGCTCAGTCGGTTAAGTGTCCGACTTCGGCTCAGGTCACGATCTCGCGGTATGTGAGTTTGAGCCCCGGGTCGGGCTCTGTGCTGACTGCTCAGAGCCTGGAGCCTGTTTCAGATTCTGTGTCTCCCTCTCTCTCTGACCCTCCCCCGTTCATGCTCTGTCTCTGTCTCAAAAATAAATAAATGTTAAAAAAAAAAATTAAAAAAAAATGTGGCATCAAAAACATAAAATTATGTAATTAAAGGATGCACAAGAAGACAAGATTTAAAATGTGACATCCAAAACATAAAATTATGTTGGAGGAGTAGTAGTAATGTTGACCTTTACAATGGGATTACATTTAAGTTGTTATCAACTTAAAATAGACTGCTATAGATACATGTAAGCTTCCTGGTAACCACAAAGCAAAAATCTACAGTAAATACACAAAAGAGAAAGAGAAAGGGATATAAGCATACCACTTAAAAGTCATCAAACCACAAAGGAAGAGAGCAAGAGAAGAAGAAAGAAACAGAGAGGAACTACAAAACAACCAGAAAACAACGAACAAAATGGCGATAAGTACATACCTATCAATAACCACCTTAAGTCTAAATGGACTAAATTCTCCAATCAAAAGACAGTGGATTAATGGGTAAAAGAAAAAAGAAAAAAAAAACCCAACCAACACCCATGTATATTATGTGTACAAGAGGCTCACTTTAGTTGTAAGGACAACCGTAGACTGAAAGTAAAGAGATGGAAAAATGCTATGCCAATGCAAACCCAAACAAAGCTGGAGTAGCTTTACTTATGTCAGACAACACAAACTTTAAAACAAAGACCATAATGAGAGGACAAAGAAAGGTATGCAATGATGAAGGAATCAATCCACATGAAGAATAACATTTGTAAATATTATGCACGAAACACAGGAGCACCTAAATATATAAAGCAAATATTAACAAGAAAGAGATAGTGATACAATAATAGTAGGGGACTTTAATACCCTACTTACATCATCATCCAGACAGAAAATCAATAAGGAAACATTGACCTTAAACAACACATTAAACTGGATGAACTTATCAGATATTTATAAAACATTGTATCCAGAAGAAACACATTTTCCTCAAGTGCACATGGAAGATTTTCCAAGATAGATTATACGTTAGGCCACAAAACAAGTCTTAACAAATTTAAGAGGACTGATATCGAATCAAGCATATTTTCTGACAACAATGTTATGAAACTAGAAATTAATTAAATTAAGACAGCTGGAAAATTCACAAATATGTGGAGATTAACAACATGCTATTGAACAATCAATGGGTCAAAGAAGAAATCAAATAGAAATAAAATTCACCTTGAGACAAATGAAAAGGGAAATGGAACATACCAAATTTATGGGATGCAGCAAAAGCAGTTCTAAGAGGGAAGTTCATAATGATAAAAGAGAGAACTGGGGTGTGGCAGATAACCTGAGGGAAAGACATTTGTACTTATAAC
Organism: Panthera uncia; assembly: GCF_023721935.1. Taxonomy (NCBI): domain Eukaryota; kingdom Metazoa; phylum Chordata; class Mammalia; order Carnivora; family Felidae; genus Panthera; species Panthera uncia. The sequence continues at coordinate 88,088,802 of NW_026057582.1, forward strand.
TTCCTTCTTTTGGATAATTTTCACTTTTAGGTAGAGGAGGTGTCTCTCAGGTGCCATGGAGATTCAGGGCATATTGTTTTCAAATGTGAGATCAGTGAAGGAAGGGCATTAGAACTTAGGCTTGCCTCAGAGTGTTCATTAACACTGATCAGAGCTATAACTTTTTTGGTCTGTTTGCCCTTCCAGATCCCTTCTCCTCTCTTTTCTGTACTGCAATGAGCCCTGGGAGGCAGACCTTTGTGCATTATCTACCAAGGTTCCTTTGCTTTCTATTTTCCTACTGAGTTTACTCAATGGTGGGCACCAACAGGAGATCAGAGAAAGAAGAGATACATCAGTTCACCAAAGATTGTTTCCCTGCCAATAGCTATGGCTTTCTCCAATTCCCATAATACCCTTCCTCCCCCCACCACTCCATTTCTTCATGTTCAAAGTGGTAACAACTCCATTCTGTTAGAAGTAGAACATACCCTGCGTGCCTCACCAATCCCTGTTCATTTCCTCAACCTATACTCATCCCCTTGTCAAGAAAAATAAGTATCCTTTTCTTAACACTATTCAAGGACATCATTTCATCGGACTATCTCTTGTCAGAACCCTGACAAATATGTTACTATAATGATGTTTTAGGTATGGATTTTGAATGAAGAGAAAATGAGGAGAGATTTTTTTGTTCATTGCTGCTGGAACTTTGTTGCATACCCAGCCCCAAAACAAACTTCAGCACTTCGTTGACTCCCAGACTTCTGGTTGTGGGGAGGTATCTGAGTCTTCCAACGAGTATTGCCACTCCTTTTGGCCTCACCAAATTATTCTAATTTCTCATTTTCCATCTTTCTTATTGCAAAATAACTTGGCTCCTGACTTCGTTTCTCTTTTTATTGCATCTCACCTCATGCCCATTCTTTTTGTTGCCCTTAAATACAACATCAATCCTCAAACTCCATTAAGTATAGCAATTTCTTCTAGGCCAGGAGAATTTCTGCAATTGCAATAATTGTGTGAGTGTACTAGATTTATTAAAGTGTTTGGAAATATCACTATGGCTGTAAATGTCTCTCGTATTTCCAGAATATAGAAATGCTACCAGCAAATCTGGCAGAGAACAGTCTATTACCAATCCAAACACTAGCACTTTCACATCTGTTATGCTTAAAAATTTTAAGCTAATGTATTCATTCCAGAAACAGCAGAACAAAAAGATATCCAGCTAGGAGATCTATTTTCATATCAATATTTAAAATGCTTTCAATATTTACCATTTCATACTCACTAAATCTCCCATGACTTTTTACTTTCAGGAAATCCATCAATTACAAACCAAAGCGAACATCTAAAACGACCTGTAAAATGCAATATACATTGGCAGGCAGGGAGTCCAAAGCTCACTAGAGAATGTAATTAGCAAAATTTCTCCAAATTCATGAAAATGAATAAATCGTGTCACCATCTTGAAAATCCATATTTATTATTACTCCAAAGAGGGAGTCAATTAGTATCTAATTTTAAAATCTTGTCTCCAGAGAAAAGCATTCTATAAAGAGATAAAAATGAATAGAAAATTCACAATAAAAACACAAAATGTAAAAAAAAAATACATATTAAGAATATTAACTTTACTAAAAAACATGGAAAATAAATCTGTTTTTTTTTTGTTTCAAATTGCAAAAATGTAAAAAAAAAATAATACTCATCACTGTTGTAGGAAAATTATACTGTATTACATTAAAAGCCTGATCTTTGAAGTCACATTGTCTGAATTTGAGTCCCTACTTCGGTTTTAACTGAATAACTTCGGACATTTAACTTAAACTGTTTGTGCCACAGTTTTTTTATCTTTAAAACTGGAATAATTATAATGTGCCAAAATGTAAAAACTATAGTATCTGTTACCTACCACATGGTAAGGGCTTAGTAATTATCAGCAATTATTATTACAGCTATGATGAATGATGATGAGTGGTGGTGGGAAGGGCAGTGAATTGGGTGTGAACACTTCCCTACACAGTAATGAGAGTCTAAACTGGTATAAACTTTCTAGAGGGAAGTTTACCTTTATAGCACATAGAGCTATAGAAAGTTTTCTTTTTTTTTCTAATGTTTATTTAGTTTTGAGAGAGAGCATGTGTGCACACACATGGTGGAGGGGCAGAGAGAGAGGGAGAGAGGATCCAAAGCAGGCTCCATGATCAGCACACAACCCGACGCAGAGCTCGAACCACCAACCGTAAGATCATGACCTGAGCCGGAGTCTGAAGCTTAACTGACTGAGCCACCCAGGCAGCCCAAATTTAGTTTTCTTCAATACAGTAAAATCATTTCTCAGCATTCATCCTGAGGAAAGTATCATGGAGACAAAGATTTCTTCCCAAGGATGTTCGTTTTAGCATTATTTATAATCATTACAAATGACGTCTGAAAATGGCAATATAATAATCATGCAATGGAATATTATGTAATAACACTTCTGAATGTTATTTAATGTTATTAATGTTATTTGAATGTTATTAAATGACATTAATGTTACTTACTGTCATTTAATAACCTTAATGTTATTTAAGGTTAGGGGATATACAATATAAAAAGTTCATGTGGTTGGACTCTGTGACCTTTATTTTTATAATGGTTATTTGTTCATTCATTCATTTATTTATTTAATTTTTTTGAGCTTATTTACTTTTGACAGAGACAGCAAGCAAGGGGGGAGGGTTACAGAGAGAGACAGAGAGAGAGACAGACAGAGAGAGAAGAGAGAGTCCCAAGCACACTGTCAACAGGGAGCCTGATGTGTGGCTCAGGCTCATAAACTGTGAAATCATGACCTGAGCCAAAACCAAGAGTCGGACAGACACTTAGCCGACTGAGCCACCCAGGCATCCCATGTTACTTGTTTATTTTGACAGAAAGAGAGTGTGAGCAGGGGAGGAGCAGAGGGGAGAAGGAGAGAGAGAATCTAAGCAGGCTCCATGCCTAGCACAGAGATGATGTGGGGCTTGATCCTATGACTGTGAGACCACCACCTGAGCAGAAATCAAGAGTCAGTTGCCCAACCCACTGAGCCACCCAGGTGCCCCTGGACTCTGTGGACTTTAAAATGTAACTTTTATTACGCATATACACACAAAATTATATATGTAATAATTTCCTATACATATGAAAATCTGAAAAGAAATTCCTCAAACTTATTGACTTCAAATGGCATTATTACAGGTGATCTTGTTGATTATTTTACATATTTGTATTTTCTAAGGTTTTTATCGTGAGAATTAATGAGTTTCAAAAATTTTAAAAAAGGTGCTAACATCTCCTGAAGAGCTTTATGTGTGATTAACATAGTTCAAGCTAGAGCAGTCCTTGATAGCCTTCTAGTCATCTTTCTTTTCCTGACAGTTGCATGCTTAATTAGATACATTTACAACTTCATGCACAATTGATAAGCTTTTGTCATAAGTGTGACTATAATTACCTGGTCAGCAACCTTGACACCAATTTAGTAGCCAAACTTAAACATAATTCATCTCCATTTTCAAGGTACTCAATAACTAACATTTACCTATAATTTATTGAGGATATACTATATGCCAGACATTGTTAATTATTTTGCACACATTATCTACTTAATCTTTACAATTTATCTTGTGAGTTAGGTAACATACTCTCTATTTTATGGAAGAAGAGGGATTCAAGGCTTGTATTCAGTTATACAAGTTCCAAGGCTAGAATTTGATGCCAAATCAGTCTGACTCCAAGCCTACACTGTAACTCCTATATATGCTGCCTCTAAATAAGTGCTTTATGCATATCTGGCTTCTTTTCTTTGCTGTCATTATTGGGAAAGAAAAAACCTCTCTTCTAAAGTATAATCTAGGATTTATTGATGTCTGGAAAGGTAGAATAACTTGGAATTTAACAACTCTGGCTAATATATAAACTAGACAACCACACTAAAATGAAGATTAGTTGGAGTCATTTTACTAAAGACAATCAATTTGCAAAAATAAATAAATAAAAGGGTTAATCAACTATGGGAAAGGTTTGACAAACCACAGTATTACTTTTTACAAGAAAAAAAATCTCTAAAAAGAATCTGTTTCATATGGGTATTAATTTCTTAACAATGGAAATGTTTCTTGTTTCGTTTTGTCTTCAAGGTAATGGTTTTGGTGGATGGAGGGATTTTTTTTTTCTCCTTATTTTATGATAATGATGCTTCCATGATACTTTCTATTTATTTTCAGGCCATTTGTAATGTAGGCCCTGGTTACTAACTGGAAATTAAGGCAGGAGAAATGATATATTTTTCATATGTAAGTATTGAACTAAAGTAGAAATTTTCTCTCCCTGGGTCTACCACTAATTTGCTATAATTGCCCACCCAGAGAGGATAAGGATTAGATATCACTTCCTCATTTATGTAATAAAAGGATACTTTATAATCTCAAACATACCTTTTAACTATATCATTCTATTATTCCGGGGAGTCCTAGAACACCGTTAGGTAATATAGTGTAAATATTTATAGAACAAATGCGTATCTTTCAATTACTTCCTAATCCTATCTATTCTTCAAGGTCTAGCTAAAACCCTACTTCCTTCATGAATACTCCCTTGAGTACTCAAACTTCCTGAACCCAAAAATAGTGGGTACAGTAATTACATGTTATCTTTAAACATTGCTTAATAATTTCACATAAGAGCCTTTGTTTTTTAAAAAAAAATTTTTTTTAACATTTATTTATATTTGAGACAGAGAGAGACTGAGCATGAACGGGGGAGGGGCAGAGAGAGAGGGAGACACAGAATCGGAAGCAGGCTCCAGGCTCTGAGCCTTCAGCCCAGAACCGGTCGCAGGGCTCAAACTCAGGGACCGCCAAGATCGTGACCTGAGTCAAAGTCGGACGATTAACCGACTGAGCCACCCAGGCGCCCCAGAAAGCTCTTGTTTTAAAATAAGTTGTAAATCAACTTGACAGAGACAGGTTCTGAGCCTCTAATTGTATACATTCCTTGGGTTCAATCATAGCACCGGCCTCACAATGGATGGTTAGCAAATTCTTGTTAAATGCGGAGTAGATTTGAATTGGCAACTAAATTCATAATTTTCGATGTCAGGACATTCCTTTTATCAAAGTGAGTTGCCTTAGATTGCGGCCCAGGTCTTCCCTATGCCTGATGCTGTTTGGTCATCATCATCATCGTGCCGTCTTTGTGATCAAGAAGCATTCATTCAATCCTTCTGGAATGAGTGGCAGCAGCCCAAGATCTATCTTCAGGTGAGATGAGAAACAGCTGGCTCTCATTCTCTGTATCATCATCTTTCATATACCCAGAGTCTAAGATCATTAGTTTTAAAAGAGCCTCAAATATTGGATAAGTTTGGTTTCTACAAAAGAGGGAATAAGAGGAATGAAAGAAAACATGTTATGGGGAGAGGAGGGAGACGATGAGCTGTCAGTCTCTTGGTGCAAATCATTTGTCATGGGTCCTCTTAAGTCCGCAAAGGCAGGGACACCCCTGTTATCATGAAGAGATTGTCATGGGACCAGTAGTATATACGCATACTGAGTGCACTTATGTTCTCGGTCAGTTGATAATGGTCGCAGGATTGCAATTTCGCCAATGCTCTTGGCAGTTGAAATTAAAATCAAATCTCCAAACATAGATTTAAAGAAGACAGATGGTTTTTCCCAGTCTCTAAAGAGGTGGGGGATAAATTTCAAACATTTTTCTGGCAGTCATTGTTTACACTTAAAAACTCAGCTAATATCGTTAGTAGAGCACTGGACCAGGGTGAAGTTTTCATTAATGAGATAAAGAATTAGAGACCACTGTAAAAAATATGCATGTGATTTCCATACTGAACTTGATGCTTCTAGGATTCATCATTTTGTGTCATTACTTACACATCCATTCACAAAGAGGTAATTGTTTCTGGAAGATGGCACTGGAAAAGTAAGATCCAGTCAAAAGAAAAATCCAAATCTGGTTACCACCTTCCTCTGAATAGAAGTGAAACCACATACCTGACGTGCAGTTTGCCTGACTTTTCTTTTTCTTTTTTTTTTTTTTTTTTGTACCAAAATCTGAACTACATGTTTCTTGCCTGTATTTCATTTCTCATTCTTTCTAGGCCCCCCTTTCATTTGATTCAAGAGCATATATCTATCTCCCTATCTTTGAAATCTTTCTTGATTTTTGCTTTTTAGCCCAAGGAATTCAATTAAATTCACCTGGCAGATGGAAAGCTGAGGCCCATAAGGGAAGTAACAAATACTAAAAATAATGAGAAGGATGTAAAAATATCCTGATTTGGGGTCAGGGGGATTTAATAGGACTCAGAGGTTTTAATCAATTAATTAATTAATTTTTTCTTGGTTGTCCTTCCTCTTCTTTTTCTAATTCCCTTTGCTCAGGTACTGAGAAATATTCTTTGGCCTGAATGCTGGAGCTGAAGCAAACAGCCTTCCTCTAGTAAGTGGTCACTGATCCTCCACTCAGAATTGGTGTCACTGAACAGTGGTCATGAGGGCCAGATTTTCTGGAAAAACTCTAATTTCAGAGAAGTTCTACTGTCTCTCATAAACACATAAACACAATTACAGCATATAGCATGTAACCCGGTTCAGAGATTGGAAGACTAAGGTTAATCTTCATGGTTAGTATTAGTCAATTGATTAGTCAATATGTATATTTGCATGTACACTTATGCATACATGTATACATATGCTTGTTTAAAATAAACTATATGTGTGTGCATATATACACACATACAGAGGAGTCTCATTGTCATTAGTTCCATTCTATTGAATTGTTGCAAACACTGAGTTAGCAAACACTGAATCATTGCTCCCGGGGGAAATACAGAGTTAGGTTCCTACAAGCCTCTTGTCACAACATTCTCATCAACTGATCAATACAAAGCTTTGTTTTATGTGTATTTCTGTTTAAAGATACCTTATTTAATATATATTGCCAAGTCATTAACATTAAACTCGGGACCAACAACACTAGAACTTATGTTTGAATGAAGGTTATCTAACACATGTATTTCTCCGTTAGGCGCATCACAGCTTTCTTGCACTTAGTAACACTAGACAGCGCTTGAGCACTATACTTGGGGGTCATTTTAAACAGTGAAATCTACAGAAAGCACAAAAATACCAAAACAACGTGACACTTAATGAACCATGAAAAACACACTTGTTTACGATATCAGAGCTGAAACAAAAGGACAGAGTGTGGCCTTATTTGACTTCAACTGGAAATGTGCATCAGGTGATTCCAATTTTTCATTTTGTGCATTGTCTGCGAATGATTGAAAACCCTGCAGATATTTTCTTTTTATGGAACACTTCACGAATCTGTGTGTCATCCTTGTGCAGGGGCACACTAATCTCTGTATCATTCCAGAATTAGTGTATGTGCCACCGAAGCAAGCATAAAACTTCACAAGTATTGGCTTTAGTGTTACAGATAAATTCTAGCAAGTAGGCAAATTTACAATATAGAATCCACAAATAATGAGAATCAGTTGTGTGTGTGTGTACTTGTCTCACCTAAATTAATTACAGAGGAGAAATTTGCAAAAACAACAAATCTAAAAAGTCTAAATTGGCAATATTAGAAATTTCTTGGACAGTCCTACAATAGTGGAGATTCAGTCTGACCATCTACCTACTACATCTCTGTTTACCACTGCTGAATAAAGGCACTGATCCTAAGAAGTACAAAACTGAGAATTTAAGTTCCCCAAAAGATAAAGTTATAATCTTTCTACAAGATTTCGTTGTCCACTCATTAATGTTATGTGCTAGCCTTTTGATTCCCAAAAAGATATCTGATGGTCTTCAATACCCTCCCTTTCTTGTTTTTGTGTCTTCTTGGCATTTAGTACCCTCTCTCTACCATACTACATGTTGAAGGAGCACCACCGCTATATACACAACATTGCTTATACTTATGAATTTTTATTTAAAAAGGGGGAGGACACCTGGGTGGCTAGGTCGATTGAACACTTAACACTTGATATCGGCTCAGGTCATGATCTCACAGTTAGTTAGATCAAGCCCTGCATGGGGCTCCATGCTGAGCATGGGACCTGCTTGGGATTCTCTCTCTCCCTCTCTTTGCCCTTCCCCTGCTCGTGAGTGTGCATTCTCTCTCTTTCTCTGTCTCTCTCTCTGTCTCTCAAAATAAATAAGTAAATAGAGCCCCTTTACAACAAGGTGGGGGGGGACAACATTTAAGTTAAAAGCCAGTCAAGTGTGACTACCACCCACAAATGGTATTAGTGTTTTTATCTATAGCCCTTACGTTAATCAAACAATTTGAATTTAAGGAGAAATTTTCCGAACTTAATGTGTATGCAGTAGAGAAGCTTCTATACTTATATATGTGTCCATCTCCTCCATTGGGCTATTATTTTAAAGGCAGCAGTGGTGTTTTACTAATTTTTGTAGCCTTTATATATAACACAAATTTCTGATACTGAATAGATGGATTGTAACAAAATATAGTTTGTACTGAAAATAAGGTCTCATCATTGATTTCGTGAATTTTACATTTCAATAATGTCCTTTTCTTTTTGTTTTTCAATTTAGAAAGTTTTATACTCTCTTTGGATAATTTTAGCTTCATCAATTTGAAAGGTGAAAAAATTGATTCTGGTTTTTCCAACTTGTTTCTTTAATTTTTTTGTTATTAAAACAGAATACTATGTTTATTTTAAGAAAATTAGAAGATAAACAATATGAAAATAACACCAATAATTCTTCCTTTTGATTATAATAACTTAATATTTCAGTATATATATATATATATATATATATATATATTACATATATGAATATATATATTCACTTATCATATCTAGAGTAAATCTACTCCTTCCCCATCCTCCACTCTAGACTGAGAACCAGAGAGGCACTATAACTTCTGGGAATATGGCATATTACTCTGGGGTGTAACATGGTTTAAAGCATTTCCTGGAAAAAATTCTATGGAAAAATGTTCTAAACAATGTTCTTTTTTAAACAGATACAAGGTCTACATAAGAGGGCAAAAATAAACATGCAGGTTATTGGAGACAGTCAAAGCCTAAAAAGCAATTGTTTTAACATTTCAAGTAAAATATGGGGTGCCTGGGTGGCTCAGTCAGTTAGGATCTGACTCCTGGTTTTGGGTCAGGTCATGATCTCACAAGTTCGTGAGTTCAAGACCCACCTCAGGCTTTCATAATTTACTGGCAATGAAAATGATTTGACCAATTATATAATTAAAATGATATCAATAACAACAGCTATCAGAACAAACCCTGAAATTCGGGCAAGGAACAAGTGACCTTAATCAAGGCAAGTTTTTAGTCCTTCTTGAAATCTACAGATACACGAGTAGAAATGATAATTCTGCCTGACACTACTATGGCCAGTACAAACTTCTAGTAGAGCCTCCATGATAGGTTTTAAACACCTTTCTTCAGGTTTATTTGACACTCAATTAACTTAACATGTTTAAAGGGTGCAATCTGGTAACTTTTTACATATGCATGCCCCTGTGAAACCATCGCCACCATCAAAGTAACAAGTAACCCAAATAATTTCCTAATGTCCCCTTTGATGCCTCCCTCCCACTGCTTATGCCTACACTCATCTTGAAGCAAATACTTATTTGCTTTCTTTCACTACAGAGTTTGGATTTCCTAGAATTCATGCAAATGGAACCATACAGCAGACACTCTTTTCCTCAGGCTTCTTCATTCAGAATAATTATTTGGAAATAGATCCATGTGTTTCCATGTAGCAATAGCTTATTCCTTTTTATTGAAGGATATTATCCCATTTTATGAATATACCACAATTTCCTTATCCATTCACATAATGATGGCCATTTGGATTCTTTCAATTTTTGGTGATTACAAATCAAGTTGCTATGAAATTTTGAGTTCCAGTCATTTGTGGACATATGCTTTCATTTCTTTTGGATAAAATACCTAGGAGTGGAATGATTAGGTCACATACTAGATGTATACTCAGCTTTTTAAAAAAACTGTTGAACTAGTTCTAAAGTGATTGTATCATTTTATACTCCCATCAGTGTATGAGATATTGAGTTGTATGAGACATCCTCTCCAGTACTTAATATGGTATGTCTTTTTAATTTTAGATAGTCTAATAATATGTGTTAGTATCAAATTTTGGTCTTAATTTGTATTCCTCTAAGGACTGATTACGCTGAATATTTTTCATGTACTTATTTACAGTCTGTATATTTCTGTATATCTCTTTTCTGAAGCATCTTTTAAATTTTTGTCCGACTTATTACACTATTATAATATATTTTTGTGTAATCTTACTGAGTTTTGAGAGTTATTCAGCTTGTGAATATATATTATCTACATGTCCTTCATCAAATGAATAAAGAAATATCTTCTCCTAGTCTGTGACTTGTGTTTTCACTCTCTTCCTTTCGAAAAGCCTAAGTTCTTAATTTTGATGAATCCAGTTTATTAAATTTGCTATTGGCTGCAAATTTATTGCATGTAAAAAATCTTTGTCTAATAATGCAAGGTCACAAAGATTTTCTCCTATGTTTTACTTCCACACATTTTATAGTTTTCTTTTTGCATTTAGGTCTATGATTCATTTTTAGCTCATTTTTGTATATAGTATAAGAAATGGATTCAAGTTAAATTTTCTATATTTGGACATCTAATTATTCCATTGTAACTTATTGAAACAACTATTCTTTCTCCATTGAATTGCCTATGAGTCTTGGTGGAAATTTACCTGAATATATACATACAATTATTGGATTTTTCTATTCTATTACATTGCTCTGCTTGTCTACCTTTATGCAACATCATATTGTCTTGATAATATACTTATACAATAAGTAGTATAAGTGCTCCAAATCTGCTCTTTATTTTTAAAATTGCCAGTTTTCATAAAGTACCTGGTAGGATATTGACTTCATCGTATCAACTCTATGAATTAATGTGGAAGAAGTGACACATTAACAATATCAAGACTCCCAAGAATTAATGTGGTATGTCTCCCAATTTGTTTAGATCTTTAATTCTGTTCATAAATGTTTTGTAGTTTACAGTGAACAGGTCTTGCACATACTCTATCAGATTTATTCCTAATTTTTCATATTTTTGCTATTATTTTAAGTGGTATTTTTATTTCAGTACCCAATTGTTTGTTACTAGTATCTAGAAATAAAATTGATCATTTATATTTATGTTGTATTCTAAAATTTTCCTAAACTCAGGGGTTCTAGAAGCTTTCTTGTAGATTCCGTGAGATTTTCTCCATAGACAATTATGCCATATGTGATTAAAGAAAAACCTGGTTAGTTTAATTCCTATCTCTTATCTTGTGCTGGCTAGAACCTTCACTATCTTGAATAGAAATAAATAGCTAAAGCAAAAATTCTTGCTAGGTTCCTTGTCTTAGAAAGAAGCATTCAGGGGCACTTGGGTGACTCAGTTGGTTAAGTGTATAACTCATGCTTTCAGTTCAGGTTCGTGAAATTGAGTCCCTTTTTGTGCTCTGCGCTGACAATGCAGAGCCTGCTTGGGATTCTCTCTCTCTCTCCCTCTCTCTGACCCTCCCCTGCTTGCTCTCATTCTCTCTCCCTCAAAATAAATGAATAAACAAACATTTTTATTTTTATTATTTTTTATTTTTTATTATTTTTTATTTTTTTTATTTTTTTTATTAAAAATACTTTTATTTAAAATTTTTACTATATTTTCTACTTTTGTGTAAATTTTTTTCTTTTTTTTTCTTTTATTTTTTTATTTTTTTATTTTTTAATATATGAAATTTACTGTCAAATTGGTTTCCATACAACACCCAGTGCTCATCCCAAAAGGTGCCCTCCTCAATACCCATCACCCACCCTGCCCTCCCTCCCACCCTGCCCTCCCTCCCACCCCCCATCAACCCTCAATTTGTTCTCAGTTTTTAACAGTCTCTTATGCTTTGGCTCTCTCCCACTCTAACCTCTTTTTTTTTTTTTTTTTTCCTTCCCCTCCCCCATGGGTTTCTTTTATGTTTCTCAGGATCCACATAAGAGTGAAACCATATGGTATCTGTCTTTCTCTGTATGGCTTATTTCACTTAGCATCACACTCTCCAGTTCCATCCATGTTGCTACAAAAGGCCATATTTCATTTTTTCTCATTGCCACGTAGTATTCCATTGTGTATATAAACCACAATTTCTTTATCCATTCATCAGTTGATGGACATTTAGGCTCTTTCCATAATTTGGCTATTGTTGAGAGTGCCGCTATAAACATTGGGGTACAGGTGCCCCTATGCATCAGTACTCCTGTATCCCTTGGATAAATTCCTAGCAGTGCTATTGCTGGGTCATAGGGTAGGTCTATTTTTAATTTTCTGAGGAACCTCCACACTGCTTTCCAGAGCGGCTGCACCAATTTGCATTCCCACCAACAGTGCAAGAGGGTTCCTGTTTCTCCACATCCTCTCCAGCATCTGTAGTCTCCTGATTTCTTCATTTTGGCCACTCTGACTGGCGTGAGGTGATATCTGAGTGTGGTTTTGATTTGTATTTCCCTGATAAGGAGCGACTAAACAAACATTTTTAAAAAAGAAGGGTAGCATTCAAATTTTTCCCATCACACGCTTTTTAAAGTAAAAACTTCTCAAAGTGACTACTAAAACATTTGAAATTACATATGTGGCTTGAAATACACACACACACTCTCTCTCTCTCTCTCTCTCTCTCTCTCTCTCACACACACACACACACACACACACACACACACACACATTTTATGTGGTGTGAGATGGAGGTCCAAATTCATTCTTTCACATCATGATATATAATTGACTCTGAGTAATTCCTTTTATGTTTCTGGAATCACTGCTAGTATTTTATTGAAGATTTTTGAATCTAAGGATATTGTTCTGTAGGTTTTCCTCCCTTATCTATTGTCTTCATTTGGTTGATATCATAATTGTGGTCTCATATAATGAGCTCAGAAGTAATCCCTTCTTTTCTATATTTTGCAAGGGTTTTTGAAAGATTTGTATTCATTCTCCTTTAAATGTTTGCTAGAATTCATGAAGCACTTCTGGGCTTAGATGCTTTAGTGGGAAGTTTTCTAAATTAGTAAATCAAATTTTTACTTATGATATATGGTCCAATTTTCTAATCTTTCTAAATCTATTTCAGTAACTTGCTTTTTTTTCTAGAATTTAATAAATTTTACCTACATAATCTAACTTGTCATAAAATATAAGTATTGTCTTATAATACTTTTTATTTCTGTAAGATTGGCAATAATGTCTTCTCTTTCATTTGTAATGTTAGTATATCTTCTAGTATATCCATCTTCTCTCCTCCTGGTCAGTCTAGCTAAAAATGCTCCAATTTTGTTGATCTCTTTAAAGAACTGACTTTGGATTCAGTGATTTTCTCTACCTTTTTTCTGTTCTATATCTCATTTGTTTACTGGTTCTTTTGTTGTCTTAAAGGATTTCCATTTTCATTTTGGAAATAGTGCCTCTCTCATTTTCTGGAGAATACATTTTTATCTTCAACTGGGCCCTGGGAACTGTACTAAGCTATGCGGATATAATGGTCAGCAAAAACAGATGTGGTTTCTGCATCTTGTGGATCTTGTATTCTAGACAGAGGATAACTAATCACATTATCAGCCCCAAGGATGCTTAGTTAAAACTGATTGTAGTCTTATGAAAAAACAAAAAACAATTCTAAGAGAAGATAGAAAAAAGCTACCTGGCCTGTGGAGAGAACAAAGATTATATCCCAGTGAAAGTGAAGAGAGGAAGTGAAAAAGTTAATCAAGATTAGACCTGAGCAGGTAGAATAGGAGCATAATGGACGGAAGATGCAGTATCGGCAAAAGCTTTGCATGTGTAAGAACATGGAAGGAGGAAAATGCAGCTAGAATACAGGAAAGAGAGGGAAAGAAACCATTTAGTGCTTCCTACAACACACTGTGCCTGCCACACTGTTGGCTGCTTAATAGATTGGATATCAGCATGAGGACTGGTGAGAGAGAAAAGAAGTGTCAAGAATGTCTCCTTGGCGTTGGCTTGTAAAATTGGATGAATGGCAGTTCAATTCATTGAACTAGGTGTTCCTAAAATGTTTGTTTGAGAAGGTCATAAATTCAGCCCTGTTATGCTGAATTTAAGCTGCCTTCAAATAGAAATGTAGATTAGGCAACTGTATATAATAATCACTACAATAATAACAACAATAATAATGATATGTAGCCCTTGTTCACCAGGCAATATTTTAAGAGCTTCATATAACAATTCATTTAATTCTTCCAGCAAATGTAGAAAGCTTGTTTATTATTTCTTTCTTTCTACCGATGAGTCATAAAAATATGTGTGTGTGTGTGTGTGTGTGTGTGTGTGTGTGTGTGTGTTTATCTGGACCTCAGCAACAAGATAATGGGGAATTGAGACAGCAGAGGACCAGAGAGTCAAGTAGGACTGGTAAACAGTTTTGATGGCTCCTTTAAAGCTAGTGAACTCAACTTATAATAATCCCCAAAGGAGCATTGTGGGGCACTTGGCTCACCTGGGCAATGACAGAGAGAAAACAGAAAGTGGGCTGCATGAGACATGAGGATTTGCTCATGAGTTGTGATGAAAAGACACAAAAGCAAAGGAATTTATAGTATGGCCAAGAATATTATTGAAATAATGCATGATAAGACTTTAGAAAAAAAATGGACTGGGGATTAGGAGAAATTAAGGAGTTAGTGGATTCCCTTTAAACTAATCTGGAGCCCCTTCAGAATCCTTGAAGATCCAGAAATAGTATTCTTTATACAATGCAAGCCTATGATGTGCCCTGGCTTAACGCCATAAAAATAATATCGATGTGCTTGAACTCCAGAAAATTGTGCTTGTTCTCGATCACTAAATCCTGACCAAGCTGTTTCTCTTTAGGTGTCAAAGATAATGTCAGTGATGTCCCATCCCCAGAGGTCTGTGCTTTGTAAGCCCAGTAAAGCTAAATCCAATAAATCTATTCACAATTAAGATAGTTTCTCATATTCATTAGACTTTCACCTTAATTAAAGGTTTATTTCTCTATATAGTTTTTTTTTTTTTTTTTTTTTTTTTAGAAAACATGGAAGTTGAAGCTATAAATCTAAACCTTAAATAACAAACCTTTCCTTAGGCTTATACGTTGGCAAAAATTATTACTGAGGTAGCTTAAATATTAATAATAGCTATTAACAAATAGCCCTGGGTAATATAATCTCAGAGGACACCTCTATATTTTCAGCATCAGTGGCTTATCATCATTGAGATACCTAGGAAAATGTTTGGGGACAGGGAGAGAAAGAGATAAACTGAGACCCTCAGGCAGAATGGCACTGAAAGGAAAAATGTACAGTTTGTGATGTCCTTACTTTGGATTTTCTTAGGCTCATCAAATCAATGTGAGGAAGAACATTCCTTGCCTTACATTACTGTGTAATCAAAGTTATTTACTTGCACATTTTGGGCATTGGAAATGATTCTGACCTTTGCTAAACTATTATGCACAGAAAGGAAAACTGTCCCTTTAAAACTTGCCTCTTGATGTTAATAAATTAGGGATCTCTCCCAGTTACATGCCAGACTCCATTTGTTGTAATGTTGAATTGAAGTTTCCAGGTGAAATGAAGAGCTGCCAAGCTAGCCTTTCAAGAAGCTGCCTTTGGGAACATAATACTTTATTATCCGTGTTGTGCCATTCTATGCTGAGTAGTAGTTAAAATAATGACAGGATTGAGTAAGTGAAGTATTTCAAGGTCTATTCTCTCCTTAGCTAGAGAAGCACCTCCAGACTGCTCCATCCATCTGGTCTTCCTCAGGGCAGAAGAAGCAAGTCAGCTGGCTGGAACTGAATTCTTTCACCTGTTTTGTTTTTGTTTTTGTTTTTGTTTTTTTAAACTAAACTTGTAAACTGAATTCAGTCTCTAATACGTTTATCTAAAACCAAGGTTTTGGCTTCCCTAGAATCACATCTTCTTTCACTAGCGAAGGATCTTTTCCATTTGTTTTGAGTTTAATAGTTTGCCAGTTTCCTGTGCCTACTGATCAAGGGCAGTTAGTTTAGTGTTATTCTTTTTTAACCCCTTCAAATGCCAGCCTCTGATTTATGGCGGAACAAAATTAACCATTAGTCCAGTTCTATTTCTTGCTGACAGAACATAATTTCCTCTTAAAAGGTTTTTGGGGAAAGATGCAATAATCTTTAAAATTTGGCTTGGACATCAAATGGCTTTTATTAAGCAACAGTTTGAGTTGAGTACAAATGAACTGAAAACATATTTCAAATAATAGAGGAAAATATCTTTGGAAAACCATATATTGGATCTTTCCAAAAGTGAAACAATTTAAAATTTGTTGTGGTGCTTGGCAAAAACAAACATGTATGAGTTTGTTGGGAATAAATGGAAGAAATCCAGTTTTCTGGGAAGAAGACATTGGTTTATTTCTTGTTATGAAGTAGGATAGCCTGTTAATATCTTTCTTATCTCCAGGAATGGTGACAGAGAAAATTATGAGAACTAACATCCCACTATATAGAGGAACTGTACAAATCAACTGTAGTTCAACTGGGTTTTAAAAATACATTTTCTGGAATGTAATGCAAGACAGGGGGGAATGGAATAATACTAGAAATCTAGACACAATGGCAGACATTGAGGAGGCTAATTTTGTCAGGAACCTCCTTCAATATTCCCAGACACTATTTAATACATTCTATTTTGTATTGTAGCTGAAAATGGGTGCCCTTGCTCATCCTGTTCTCTCATGTAGCTTATGAACTGGTAGAGCCCTTAAAGGTCCTCTACCATCATTGTAATTTGATCTGGAATATAGGTCAGTTTCTCGAAGAGGTCTTTTCCTCACTCTCTTCATCAAAATTAGATCTTCCTCCCACTAGTTTTTTTGTTTTTTTTTTTGTTTTTTTTTACTCGTAGAACCTAATTTTTTTAAATCTTTATTACCATTGGTCAAAAAATATTTATCCTTGTCCAATGTCTAGTATCCCATTAAACCATTAGCTGTGGCTGTATTGTATACTTTCTGTGCCCCAAATAATATTTTCACAGCCTCACTTCTGATTTTGGCCATTCATCTCATGGTGATGGCAAGTTCCTTGCCTCCAGGGATCTTTCATTTTATAGGAGAAACTTCTCCTCCTTTGCTGTAATCATCAAGCAGGCATTTGCAATCTGGAATGTAGACAGTTAATAACCCCAGGAACAACTTTCATCCAATGTGATATAGAGCTGATGGAGAAATGCTTTAGTTTATCCTCAGGTGGAAAATGCTATATAATTGTGAATGCAGCCCACTTGCTTGGTGTCTTGACCAAAGTTTTCATATGCACACTGGGAAGATCTGATTTTTCTTCTACATATCATTAATGCAGATCCTTAGGTTTGTAGAAAGTTGGATGTATTGTTGAATTTTGTGTCCTCAGAGTGTGTCAGAATGGTTCTTTTGCCCTTTGTCAGCTGATCAGTTGGAGTTCACATCTCATTATTACCTTTTGCTGGACTCTATTTCCAGATTCGTGATCAGAATTTTTTTTTTTTTTTCTGACAACATCAGAACTAGTTCTTGTTTCTTGTTCTTGGGGTGGGTTCATGGAGACCCAAGACATCCCCCTGTTTCTGGAGCTTCACTCATCTACTACCTCTCTCCCACGGAGTTCTGAGAAGAACATCAGACTCTTCAGCACTCATTGGTTTCATAGTCCTGTTTCTAAAGTAGCTTTATTTTTTCTCAAAATTTCACAGCAAGCTAGCATCTAGGTTTATACATAGCTCTCACATGGTTTTGTCTCTAGAACGTGGGAATTCAAACCAGCTGACTTTTGAGATTTCTATCCTAGGACTTAAACTGCTTAGAGATTTTCAAAACTAATTATGACCTGAAGCAGGAGAGCAATCAGCGTGCCTGGCATTAGAACCCAAGAGTCTCTAGCTGCAGCCAAGCAGCTCAGAGTTCTGAGGAAAACCAATGACTCTCTAGTGGTCCCTGGAGCAGTGCTCAGCAGAGTGGACCTAATGGGAAGCCATTTGAATTTGAAGTTCAAATCTAAAATCTCCACATCAAACTTAGAAGGAAAAACTATTTAGCATATCACATACATCATAATTAGCCTTAAAGATTACAAGCCTATTTTTTCAAAAAGTGAAATTCTCTTTCCTTGTCAGGCTATTACTGGTACATTGTCTAATCTCCATTTGTAGCACAGAATGGTGAGAAATTCCATTATCTCTATTTTATTGATGAGAAAACTGAGGCTCTGAAGAATTAAATATCTTGCTCAAATCAGAGAGTTAAAAAGTGGTAGAGGAGATGAATCTCTGGGTTCTATTCCTGAAGCCAAGACTATGCTGTATATTAACTAACTTGAATTAGTTAGAAAAACAAAACAAAACAAAACCAAAAAACTGAAACTAAAAACTAAAAATAGAACTACACTATAATCCAGTAATTGAACTCAAAGAATACAAAAATACAGATTCGAAGGGGTATGTGCACCCTAATATTTATAGCAGCATTATCAACAACAGCCAAACTATGGAAAGGGTCCAAATGTCCACCGACTGATGAATGGATAAAGAAGATGTGCTGTGTGTGTGTGTGTGTGTGTGTGTGTGTGTGTGTGTAATGGAATATTTCTCAGCCATCAAAAATGAAAGCTTGCCATTTGCAATGACATGGATAGAGCTAGAATGTATTATGCTAAGCAAAATAAATTAGAGAAAGACAAATATCGCATGATTTCACTCATATGTAGAATTAAAGAAACAAAACAGATGAACATATGGGAAGGAGTGGTAGAGAAGAAAGGGAAACAAACCACAAAAGACTCTTAATGATAGAGAACAAACTGAGGGTTGATGGAGGAAGGTGGGTGAGAGATGGGCTAGGTGGAGTGATGGGTATTAAGGTACTTGTGATGAGCCCCGGGTGTTGCATATAAGTGATAAATCATTGAATTCTACTTCTGAAACAAATATCGCACTGTATAATAACTAAAATACAAAATAAATGAATAAAAGTATTAAAATAACGTGGTAGAGGTGGCATTAAATTAAAATTAAATTGAAAACTATTTAATTTGAAATCCTCAATTTTGCTACAATACTATGAAATATCCAAGCCAAAATAAGCCACACCAGAAACATTTTGTTCAAATGAATAAATTTTATTTTTACCTAGAGAAGTAAAAATTTACGTATGAGGAATATCACATATCTTCTAGGCTGTCAATTTAATGTCATATTGGAAAGCAAAAAATGCTTCCCTATTGGAATGGCATACATTTTTCTTTATATCATACACCTAAAAAGTTTAGCACAGATAGCTAAAAGTGGAATGGGGAACAAAGTATCGTTTACTATAATTTTGATTTCCTTATTTGTGGTTCTTCCCTATCAAATTGGTGGTGAAGTTTTACTTTCAATTCTTAAACCCCAAAGTATCAATGTGGGATCATGGTGAGGTAAGTAGATAATGGTCTTGGGATGTGTGGAAGTCCCACTCTCTGGTTTCTTCATATAAGGGAAGCAATTTCTACTACTAGCGAAAAAGCATGGAATGTAGATTGTAACCACGATACATTTTTATTTACATTTCTCATTCTGCCTTTAAATTTTTATTTAGAGAGATATATTCCCTCCCTGCCCCTCAGTGAAAACTGGGACAGGCTAATGGTTTTCTGTACCCATTCAGATTAAAAACAAACAAAAATCATCAATTTTAGTCATAAAAAGTCATAATTCAGAAATTCAAGATCCAGTCAGTATCCAAAATTAGTATCCAGTCCCACATAAGTGTTAAAATTCTAAACTTAGTGGCAGATCTAACTTAATGTACTTGAGGTGGAGGTGGAGGGCGGGACATGGGTGAAGGTGGTCAAAACGTACAGACTCCCAGTTATAAGATAGATTAATTTGGGGGATGAAATGTACAGCATGATAACTATAGTTACCATACCAAATGTATATTGTATATTTGAAAATTGCTAAGGGAGTAGATTTTAAAAGTTATTGTCACAAGAAAACAAAATTTGTAACTATGTGAGATGTTGGATGGTTAACTAAACTTAGTGTGATAATCATTTTGAAATATGTAAATCTATTAAATCATTATGCTGTATACATTAAACTAAATACAATGTTATATGTCGATTATATCTCAATAAAACAGGGAAAAAGATGATATGGCTCACTTAAAATTTTAGAACAAAATTTAGAACAAAATTTTAGTAACTGCAGTATATGTGGAGTCTGTGTTCTGAAAATAGACCCCCCACCCCCACCCCGCACCGCTGATTTAACTTACTTCAAGCGGAAAGCTGCTTGGGGAGGGTTGTGAGGTACTTATATTATCTGCTTTTTTCATGTTCATATTCTCTATTTTCCTTCCAAGGTGTGTTAGGTGAGTCTTTAGGCCAGTTCTTACTTGTTTTACTTGTTAGCAATATAGGCCTGGCAGATGGCTTTAGTTATTATCCTGAGTGGGCCTGGCTAATGATGAAAGGTAGATCTTTCTCTGGTGGGTACTTTTGTTGGCACTTCAAAGGTTGCCTACTTGGCCATTCTTTTCTGCAACTGTCGTAATCAACTAGATGTATCTATCTCCCTGATGGTCTCTTGCAACCTCTAACTCAACCCCTGGGCATCCAGCAATATATTCCCAGCCTTTTTCCTGAGGTCTCTATGCCCCTCTAGAAGATCATACTGGTCAGGACCAAGAAGATTCTGTTTTTACTCTTTCAACCACAAGGCCCAGACCTGCCCATTGGAGAACATTCCTGTGAATGTTCCTATGACACTTGGGGTTTCAGGACCATCTCAGTGCAGAAGCACTAAAGTGAGTCTACCACCAGAGATGTTAGTCTGCCCTGCTATTGCCTACTAGATTCCTAGGAATCTGATTAGACTCCAGCTTTAGTTCACTTCAGCTTCTTCAGGCAGGAGTCAGGTACTGCTCTCTGTTTTTGGATTTCAGGGAATATATCTCAAAATATTCTGAGTGATTTCCTTATCAAGGATATAATCCAAAACTTATAAATAGGGCAACAATTACTGTGTGCCCTTTCAAATTAGTTTCAGAGTATTGTCTGACTAACCTGCCCAGAGGTCATCTGTTACTCTACAAAAAGATAACAGTTTTGAATTACTATTTACCATTAATTAAGTCTCAGACTCTGGAAAGTTAGATATTTACTAGATCGAAGCAAATTATTTTTGATCAGTAGAGATGGAAATGATTTGTTTAGTAAAGAAAACAATTGAGGGGTGCCTGGGCGGCTCAGTCGGTTAAGGATCCGACTTCTGGCTCAGGTCATGATCTCGCGGTCCCTGAGTTCGAGCCCCACATCGGGATCTGTGCTAACCGCTCAGAGCCTGGAGCCTGTTTCAGATTCTGTGTCTCCCTCTCTCTCTCTGACCCTCGCCCGTTCATGCTCTGTCTCTGTCTCAAAAATAAATAAAAACATTAAAAAAATTAAAAAAAAAAGAAAAAAGAAAACAATTGATTTCTCTGGTTATGATTTTTTTGTCCTATAGGACAGTATACAATTTTCTATCTAATTTTGAAATCTTATTTGGCATCTGCTCTTTATTGAATATATATGTATATTTTAATATATTTATATGTATATTATATGTTATATTAAATATATGTTATGTTATATCATTTATATATTTTCTTGAATATATATATTCAATAACTATATACATATATATATTTTTTCATTTCTTGTTTCGTCACCAGGCTGGTTTACTCATTAATGAGTTACATAAATTATTGACTGTTTATTTGTATGACAGCTAACGTTTTGAAAATCATATTTTGATACTCTTAAAGGCCCCTAAGATTGAATTTAGAAAGTGATGCCTTGTTTCTCATCTCTTGGAAGGAGGGTGGTGAGATCTTGGCAAAGCCATAGCTTTCTCTAAAGAACTGTGTTCACCAATCTCTTTTACAAAAACGTCTCCTCAAAACTCTGGCCCCTTATTATATTTATGAACTAGATGAAAAGATATTGGATTCTGTGAACAGGTTTTGGATCATTTTGTTTGAAAATTGGCATATGGAGGGTTTGTCTCTCCCTTCTGTTGGACTCCGTGATAAACTACCATATTGACAACTCAGTCAATCTGAGACACAATAAGTCATCCTCTAACATCTTGTTTTACTACTATTGAAAAAAAAAGAATCAGCTGAATGAATGCACAAAAGAAAATGTAATTACTTTTGACATTTGACTCATTTGTAGGAAACCAGGTTCTCACATTTGCAACATCTTTTTATTTGATAAGCCCTCCTTATTCTCAATGTGGATTCAGCTGGCAGCATTCTCTGAACCTCACATTTTCAAAATATTTATGTCTAGTAACTTCTGAAAGAGGTCAGTATGAATTGGCCTGGCTTCCATCATCTGTGAAACTGAGAATTGTTTGCTGTTTATGTGGAGCAGATACAGGGCAGGTGCTGAGCAGGGGGACAGAGTTGAGAAAGTGACCTCATCTCAAATATAGTCTTCTTATAGATGTAACATGATCATTCTGTTTAAAGTGACTTTGAAGACCATCATATTTCCTACATACAGCCTATATTCAAAAATACCTTCTGAAATCACTTATAAATGATCAACTAGGGAATCATTTATCTGATTGGGGTTATGATCCCTCACCTTGTTTTAATGTCAATTTATGGAGATGGACTCCAGTAACAAAAAAGGTTCTGTGATATGTGTCTACATATGACCTGAAAACTTAAAGACAAAATAAATGCAAGACATTTCATTTGAAATGAAATGAACACAGTGGAAGTATTTGCAATTATTAACTAAATAGGATTGACAAGAACTTTCAGGCTAGTAGTTTCTTTGCTCATTGCATTCCACTTTCAGATGAGTACAACTTTGGAAAATGATGTCAGCATAGGCAGTCCCCAACTGGTTGAGATCCTTAGTACCCTTTTAGAGTCTTAAGAGGATGTCAGCTCAACAACTGGGAGATTTCTACAAAGTTTTAGATTTTCAAATAAATAAAAATATTTGTTAATTGCAAACATTAGGATCCAGAGTTAATTTATTAACATTATAGTGCTGTATCTTCTGGAAAAATACTAAACACAAAATGGTCCCCCATTTTCCATTTTATATTCAGGCCCTGCAATCTTTGAAATGCTTGAAATGCAAGTTGTAAAATGCAACTTTAAAAGAGAATTCATTGTGCCAGAATTGACAAAGGGCAGCAGAAAACTTACAAGCTGTCCTCTAGTCAATTCAAAAAGTAATTAATTGCAGCTGCTGTTTTGCAGCAAGCTGGGGAAATGTCACCAAATACAGAAAACTCCAAAAAGAATGACAAGGCCTTCCTGTAATTTTCCCAGCCTAAACAGAAATGAGATGAATGCATTGTGACTGCTGTAGGTAATGAGACTTTGTAAGATTATTATAAATAGGGTGCATAATTAGCGTTCTACAGTTCAGTAAGCATTTTGTGTTGTTTTCGTGAATTTGGAGTAGGCCCCAATGGCTTGACAAAACATTCACTCTCTCTAAACCAGGCAAACATCTTGGCTTCAGATGCTGCTTCCAAATGCACTGGCTGTCAATTACTTGTGAAGATGAATTTAGAAAATAATCAAAACAAGAAGAATTAACAGTGAGTTAGTGGCTACATGTGTCAGCAATGTGCTATTCACTCTACAAACTACACATTACACGTATTATCTCATTTAATTCACATAAGGCAACTATTGCTATTCTCTTTCATAGACGAGAAACTTAGGTTTGAAGAGGTAAACTTGACAATATTCATAGGTAACAAATTATTTGAACTCAGGTCTTTATAATTTGAAATCCTTGACTTTCTGAATCATACCATCTTACTTTCCACAGATTCTGCAACGTATGGAAATTTATATTGTGGGTTTTTTTCCTTTGAGGTGCTCTTTATGATGCTTGCCATGCTTTTTAGTGAAAAATGTTCCAGGAGAGCAAATGCATTCACTATGGAGAGGCTGGTGAAGGCAGGCATTACAAAGGGGGAAAATGTAGAAATTGTTAATGGATGAGTGTCAGGCACCATCCATCATTCTGTACTTGTATTTGCAAAGGTAAAGTCATAAATATCCAAAAGTTTTCATTTATTTTTGGTAAGGATTAAAAATGGGAGGACTAAAAATAATGTGACTATCTTTGTTTTCAAAATGAAAGGAAGGCATCATCAGTTTAGAAGATCATCAGTAAAAAGTAAGGAATACATATCTCTTTGTATCACAAACAAAAAATTGTACTTTAGGTCTCAAATGTATCATGACCAAAGACATCTTGAAAACTATGGTATGAGCTAAGGATCTGTGCAATCGGGGACTTGTGAGAAATGAAATACAGGGAAAGAGAGTAAGCCAGGTTTCTGAGGCGCTCCTTTCCCTGTATTAGTTGGGGGCATGGTCTAAAATAATGCAACCAAAATACCCAAGGCACAATAACTTAAGCATTAGAGAAGCTTACTTTTCTTTTATGTGATAGTTAAAAATAAGAAGTCCAGTGGCGCCAGAGTAGCTGGGTCAGTTAAGTGTCAGACTCTTGATCTTGGCTCACTCAGGTCATGATCTCATGAGTTCATGGGACTGAGCCCCACGTCAGTCTCTGAGCTGACAGTGCAGAGCCTTCTTGGGATTCTCTCTCTCCCTCTCTCTCTCTGTGCCTCTCTCTGTCTCTCTCTGAAAATAAATAAATAAACATTTAAAAAGTAAATACAAATAAGAAGCCCATGAACACTAGGGAAGGTCTGCCATCTTCAAGATATACCTTCATTTCTGGATGCTTGGCACCTGCATCTGCCATCAGACCTATATGCCAGCCAATGAAACAGAGGAGAAGGGCCAAAGAGATAGCAGACTTGCTCATTTATGAGTAAGCTTCAGAAGTGGCACACATAAGATTGCTTAGTTATCTGGTCACAAAGCCTCCTAGAAAATAGAGTCTTTTGTGAATTGGCCATGTGCCCAGCTAAGACTCTGGAAAGAGAGTATAAATAGTGCTGAACAACTACTAATATCTGCCCTACCCAGCCAGGGAAGGAAGGAATGTAGGTGGCTGAGCCCCAGGAAACATCATGGTCCAAAGGTTGAGTTGAAGATTTCCTTCTGTCTCCTCAAATTCCCTCCCCTTTTTCTGGATACCTCTTTGCCCTAACTATCTCTGGAGGACTGTAAAGTAGAGGAAAGAGAGTCATACATGTTAATTAGGCAAGGTGGCCTTTGGTACCCAAATCCCATTGTTCATCATCCCGCCTTTCTCAGGTTGATAACACTCAAAAGCAAAAATACAATAGCTAAATGAAAAATAAAGGGTCAACATTATTTATTATCAGACAAACATATACAAACAAAGGTAGGGCTTTTCTGGATTTCATTTTTTTCTTCAGGAAACATTAGCCTGCAAGCCAAAGTATACTGTCCTATATATACATTTCCATTTTGGGGGGTCTATGGAATCAACTCTGAATCTTTTTATCCCATAAGTCACATGGACAAGAATGAAAAGTATGTTTCACACACATCATGTCTCCCAAATCTAAGATGCAGCTGAAAGTGTGAAGAGGCTGGTGGACCACGTCCACCCTGTGCCCACCTCAGGACTTCCAGATATAGAAGACAGAATGCTGCATTTGGGAGAAAGAACTGGAAACAGAAGACCACGAATGGCTGGGTGCCTTTTACGTTACATTCAGTACTTAGCACTGACCAATCATGTTAGCTTCTCCTCCTTTGGGGGGAAGGTCGTTAGTAATGGGTAGAGACAGAAAGTAGCGGTAAAGGCAGAATTTCCCTCCTCTTCAGGTTGAAGCATAAAAAAGAGAATGAGAAAATAACACACTAGTTACTGTAGAAGAACATACGATAAAACAAGTCATACATCCACTGGTGGATTGGTCCCCTTCTACTCAAGCGGTAACTCAGAGAGAAGTGTTTACAACCAAAAGACTTTGGGATGACATAAAACAGACGCAGCTATGGCTCTACACATGGGAGCAATCTAAAGGAAACAAGACACAAAGAAGTACATGCACATCTATACCTTCTCTGTTCTTGGACGTAGGAGAAAACACGTTAGATAAAACCTGGATATTAAGAACATACGATTTGGGTGAGTTGTTTTCTCAATAGGGTGAAGAACTCCCTGATGCCAGCTGTCATAGTGGCCATGCTCCTACATTCAAGAGAGGCTGTTGCTCTGGCCAAGTATATACTACTTGACCTGCTGGTGTGTATCTCATCCTAAAGATTGTTTCTAGGGACTGTCACAGGAGCCTGAGTCTTTTCTCTGTTTACATCTCAGGACTCAGATGGCTGCTGCTGAAATTGAAGTGAAGCTAAGCTGGGGCTCTAACTAGGAAGGGGCTTGTGGTTGTTGATTAGTCTAGGACCCCAAACCCTAAATTCAGTGTGTGTGGTTATAACCCTCATTTTCCTTTCATTAAAATGGAAATACTAACAAATACTGAAATCATTAGATTATGAAGATGAACTAGCATTACGAACACCAGGCATTTAACACAATGCATAATATGATTCAGGAATGTAACACATTATTAAAATTGTTGTTGTGGACTTGATTTTCCATACAATATGGTAAGTTCTGGGTATAGAAGAACAATTAGCATATGTTTTTGCTTCAAAGGGTATATAATCTAATATAGAGAGAGAGATAGGAAAAGCAATTTGAACAATAATACGATGTTCTGTAATAGATGTATTCACAGTGTGTTTTACAGAGGGGCCACACGTTTTGCCTAATTTAATTCAAAAGGAAAAAGGAAACTTTGAAACTGTTTCACTCTCTAAATCCCCACGCATAAGGAGAGTCCCACCTGCAATTTCACCCATTTCACTCAATTTCACTAAATTGAGTATCACCAGTTTAGGTTGTCTCCCTCAACCCCCACAGCTGCAAAATCCATTTCTTGCTCCACATCTTAATGTTCAAAATCCATCTCCATGCCACTTAGCGTTTGAAGTGTGAATGACATTTTCATGGGTAGGGTTTATAAACATCTAGAAATAATGTACATAAAGCAGCTAGTAGGCGTTCAGTACATTTTCTGTTTCACTAGAAGTGACTTAGTGAAACCAATAGTATCTCTGAATGACAAGGAAATGTTAAAAGGATGGAGGGTCCAGCTGGGGACTGAAGAAACAGAATGAGAGCTAGGTTAGCGGCATTAGAATGAGAGTGTAAAGAATCACAGAACTTTCTGTTCGCCAGTTTAAAAAGACAATCACTGAAAAGAATTTCGTTGTCGTGTCAAGGATCCTTCCTTTTTAAATAAATATCTGATGAAATATCTTGACTTTTAACTTGCTGAAAGGATTAATGGGAGAAAAAAATTGTGGAGATAGGGTACAGGACAATGCATTGACAATTGCATTGAATTTATTACTGCATACAATGAACAGAATGACTTATATCATAGGAATCAGTGTGGCTAAGTATATGACCTGGTACCTAAGAATTTGCCAAATGCCAAATGAAAGGCAGAACGAGAGATTGATAGCTTCCTGGTACTTCCCAGGAAATGAATACTTGCAATAGCTTAGACTTTCGTGCCATGTTGTCTATACTTAGCATATGTTCAAGTACTTCACCAGCTATGGATGCTTTTCTAATTTCTGATCACTCCTGGGACTGGCTTCCCAAGCCAGACCACCTTTATTGCTCCAAGAAACATGTGCTGAGGTTCACAGGCATTCCTATTTCCTCTGACATTTATGTTTCCTCCAGTGTCCCTTTCTCACGTCTCCTGAAATAGGACGTGTTCAGTGATATGAAATGTGTTGTCTGACAATGTGATCAATAGAGCAGAAACCTACCTCAAGATACCCTGAGACCTATGTCTCATATTCATAAAAGGAGTTATTACTTTGGGTGCTGCTAGGCTGCCGAGTCTCTCCATTTTTATTAATTGCATCTCTCAGCTGCACGGGGTAGAAAAGAGTTGCTGCTTTATGAGTTTTCTCATTTCCCCAATCCTGCAATGTTTTGGACTCTGAATGGGGCAAAAAAAAAAAAAAAAATCATTCACAAAAGTAACAGTTGTTTGTCTCATACAATTAAATTCCTAGAATTGACTCCAGAGGTGATGTTTTGAAGTGAAGCGGGGTATATTGGTCATAAATGTCTTTGCTATTTGTTGAAATTGGAGTTCGATTTGGAGATGAAATCTGATAAAGTAAACAGAGAGTGAGACTGGAGCTGGGACACATAAGTTATTGCCTGAGTACTCTTACTGACTGCCTGGGAAGCTTTAGCCTAGATTGTGCTTTTCTGGGCTATGGTTTCTTTATGTGCAAATGTTGACAGCTGTGTCTAGTCTTCTGGAAGATGAAGGATTTTTATCTATAATTATATGTATATAATAAGGTAGTTGATATAAAAACTCTAAATTATAGCCAGGGCTTAAAGTCTGCAAAGTTACATAGTGCCCTATGCTTGGTTTAATGGTTAACTGTCGCGGCCTTGAAAGTTTTAAGAATTTTGAGCAAGGGGCCCAGCATTTTCCTTTTGTATTTGACTCCACAAATTATGTAGCTAGTCCTGATCATGGAATATTAGATTGTAACTAAGAAAACTTGATATATATAGATCTCTATACTATAAACTAGAGATTATTTTTCAATGATATAAATTAATAATTCATCCAATGCTTACAAGAATAACTTGTTTTTTAGTCCTTACCATATAAAGTACTCAATATTAACTAGTTTATGATACTAACAGAAGTTATTTCTACTTGGTTTTCTATGATATAGTTATCATTATCTTATAAGAAAAGTAGTAAAATCCTCTGGGAGAAATAAACTTACAAATTTTCAAAAATTCTCTTTGGACCAAGGTTATATTTTTTTATCTTAGTATTTTAGAAAAGACTGTAATTTTTAAAATTTTATTTGAGAGAGAGAGAGAGAGGTAGGGAGAGAGAACGAATCTTAAGCAGGCTCCACACTCAATGCCGAGCCCAACACAGGGCTCGATCCCAGGACCCTGGGATCATGACTTGAGCCCAAATCAAGAGTCAGCTGCTCAATTTCTGAGCCACCCAGATGCCCTAAGACTGTAATTTTTAAGTATAAACTATCTTTTATCATCTTCAAAAAAATTTTTAATGTTTATTATTTATTTTTTGAGAGAGAGAGAGAACACAAGAGACACATACACACACACACAGAAGGAGGGGCAGAGAGAGAGGAAGACACAGAATCCGAAGCAGTTCCAGGCTCTGAGCTGTCAGCACAGAGCCTGATGTGGGGCTCAAACTCATGGACCATGAGATCATGACTTGAGCTGTAGTCGGACGCTTAACTGACTGAGCCACCCAGGCACCCCTTATCCTGTATCATCTAAAGTCCCTGTGGCTGATGATTCTCAGGCAGAATTCTAAACACAAGTCAACCCAGCAACACCTAGCAGAGTGGTAGCCACAGAAATGTCTGATTACAAACTGTAAGTAATCAATTTTTTTTTCTGAAAATACCTTACTGAGTATGATGAATCAGTGACATTAACAACATATATGTGGGGAGAGGGCATGCTATGACTAGTCAGTTTAATTGTTAGATACATTAGAGCTATTACAGTACTTTTGTCCTTATTCCTTTTTTAGCTCTATAATACAGAACTAATAAGTTGGAATTTGTTTTTCAGGAGTTGAGACTTTTTTACTGTTTGTTTATTTTTGCACAAGAGGAGGGACAGTATGAGGTTGTTATTCATTCAAGTCCATATACATATAATCACCCAATCCCTGAACCACTCACAAACAATACCCTCTTGCATTCCTAGTTTTGGGTTATCAGGCTTTCAATTTTTTAATTGGCCAATCATAAGACTCATGATTTTAGGTGGCATATGGAAGAAACTCCACCTTTCATATTATATGTGTATTGTCATTATGTTTATTTTGTCATATACAAAAACATGCTTATTTCAGAGAGCTTATAGTGTTGTTTGGAATACCAGCATTGTAAACAGATGGCGTAAAAAATGTTTTAAGTCCTGTGGCATTAAAAATATAAGGGGGAGGGGGACACACCTAATTTAGGCTAGAAAGGTAAAGAAAAAAAACACATTGAAGTTGATACTAAATGATATTAGTAGCTAGCTTGAACCCCTAGTTTGACCTCAAAGTTAGCTTGGAAGCCGAAAATATGAACAAACAAATAGGTAGGTGC
This sequence comes from Panthera uncia, assembly GCF_023721935.1. NCBI lineage: Eukaryota > Metazoa > Chordata > Mammalia > Carnivora > Felidae > Panthera > Panthera uncia. The sequence continues at coordinate 88,119,097 of NW_026057582.1, forward strand.
AGTGTGTATGATGACAGGTATAATAGGAGAAAAATGAAGTAACTGAGGTTAAGAGACCTAGCTCATCTTTAAAGAAAAAATAACAAACAGTAGTTAATGGGAGATGACCTGGATCCAGCATCAGCAGAATCTGGACATGAGAAGTTTAGAGTATTAGGTGCTTTCGGAGAATATTTTCTTCTCTTTAAGAAATGCTACATGCAAACTCTGAAGACATAGACTCTGTCTTGTTCACTGTCATATCACAAGGTTTATAGAGAACCTTCTCAGTAATACGCCCCCTATATCCTGTGTTCGGTAATGGAATGAACTGTCTTGCTAGCATGTAGCAAAGAAGTTAAAAATGACCAGCTATATTTGTCCAAGTGAGACTAAACTGAAGCCTGTGACTAAGCAGTACACCTGTAAATTGTCTTCCTGGACAGATTCCTTACACTTTATTTATTTATTTTTAATTTTTTAATGTTTATTTATTTTTGAGAGAGTCAGGGATAGAGCAAGTGGAGGAGGGACAGAGAGAGAGGGAGACACAGAATCCAAAGCAGTCTCCAGGCTCCAAGCTGTAGGCACAGACCCTGACATGGGGCTTGAACTCACAAACCATGAGATCATGAACTGAGCCAAAGTCAGATGCTCAACTGATCGAGCCACTCAGGCGCCCCAGACTGCTAACACTTTAGTAAAATACTTTTTATACATAAATAAGGATAATGCTTATTCTATCTAGACAGAGAGAGAAGGGGTACATACTGGCTTATTAATAGAGGTAAAATTCTATTAGGGCTCTTACTCTACTTTTTAAAGAAGTTTTAAGAAATGTTTCAGAGTCTAAAATATTTTTAACTATTTTGTATGTCATTGTTCTAGTATATCATCTTCTCCATTGGTGGAGTTTGTGGAGGTACTAATGGACCACAGACTTCCTCCTAATGACAATGTAGAAACATCTGTCCTTTGAATAATGAAAATAATGAAAACCGGTAGTGAATATCCAGAATTTTCATCCAGGTCAATTGATGAACATATAACCAAGTCTAGGAAATAATAAATTCTGTTATCATTGATTTTTTTGGTAATATTGTGAACTGTTGATAAATTTGCCATAAATTGCTATTTGCTTTTCTTACATTTGAGTTAAAAAAAAAAACACCTGATTCTAAATTCTGAAAAAGGCATTAGTAAATGTGATTTTTACCACAGAGAAACTAACTATACCAAGGAGAAGCTATTTATTTAGTTGATGACAGAATGTTAATATAAACCAGTGACATGCATCATGTGAGAAACTATTAAAATGAGATCAATTAAAGCCAATGCCTTGAAGGAAAAATGGAATTCAAATGAAAATATTTTTAATAAAAACATTATAAAAGAACCTCAATATAATTAGTTTTAAAAATATTTTGAGCATTGATTTAAAAAAATAAGGTATTTATATATCATGAGGAAAAAGACTAATTAGTGGTTGATTCCTTAGGCAGAGTAAAATCTATTGTTACACAGAATAATTTTTTAAATCTAATGAAGAAATGTAAACTCAAATCCCTTATATTAAGGTGATTAAATGAATCATGTTTCATGTACTTGATCAAACGATACTGTCAGGAGAGTAAAGTCAGTAAGAGTAAAAATCAATTATTTTGATTCCTGGGCATCTTGTTGTGCTTATTCATGAATTAATATTCTATGGCCTCAGATTCTTCTGCTAACTACAGTCTCATAAGAGTTTGCAGTGTCATAATGGGGCTCAAGAGGGGGCATATGGGTCATTTTCAGAACTACTCAGGAAAATAAGTTTCTCAGATGGTGGACCAACATTTTATTTTCCTTAAGGGTACAGTGCATTTAACAGGAGTGAAGAGAGTGAAAAACTAACAAGTAAAAGGCAAGTTTACTATTCTAGTTTTCTTTTTCCTATTTTTATTATGCCCTTCCTCTAAAAAGAAGGAGGGGGAGGGGAAGGGGGAGGGAGAGGGAGAGAGAGGGAGAGAGAGAGACAGAGAGAGACAGAGAGAGACAGATACTCCCAAAGGCTGAGATAGTGAGATATCTATTTAATCAGAGTTCCCATTGCAGGAAAAAACAACAGTTTCAAAATGGGTTCTGTGCTGGAATGTCTGTGTGAACTTTGGTAGGAGAACTGCAGTTAGGTCCTGTGTTTGGTCAACAGAACTTGGGTGTCTCAGTTCCAGCGGGTCCATGCTGTGTGTATGGAGGCCCCATGGTCCCTGATGACCACATTATGATAAATTCAAGAGCTCGTTCAGATTGAGAAACCTCTGACTGACATCATTATTTTTAGTTTGGATATGACTTGCTCACTTTTGAGGTCCCTAAAGGAGAAGGTATTTCAAATTTTGCACCTTCCCTCCTAGGTCCACAAAACCTCCACAATGATGTCTTCTGGGAGCTTAAATTCTTGCTTTGTGCTCCTTTTTGTAATGAGATCCCTTTCACCCTTAGTAAAATTTGACCTACTTCATCCTTTTCTAAGTTAATGTTCATATCCATCTAGAGTATATAGTAATTTTCACCCCTTTAGGGATTTCTGAAAAACAAACAAAGAAACAAAAAAACAACTGTAGTAAAGATGGATGCAAATTCTTTGCTACTCCTCTAGGTAGGGTGTGGAGTCGAATTCCTCCCTGCCTTAAACTGGCACTGGTTTTATGGTCTTATTAACCAATGGAATGCAACATAAGCTACCCTCCGAAATTATGAGGTTAATCATAATAAATCTTGAAGATTCTGCCTGGATCTCTTAGGACATTCCCTATTGGACCTCTGAGACTAAATAATAAGAGAGGTCCCATTTGAGCTCAGACTTCCAGTCCTCCCATCAAGGTACCAACCATGTGAGTAACCATCATGGATTCTTAGTCTAAGATGAATGCTGGATCTCCTAGGATAAAAGGAAAAAAAAAAAAAGAATAAAAGCAATAGGGTGACCCCACGAAAGGTTGTTGATTCAGTTGGAGACTATTAAAAAAATAGGAGTTCAGAAAACAGCCTAACAATGACAAAACAAAATAATTCAGCGGTAGAAAGAGAGGCCTACGCTGTGATCAGGGAAACTGTGATAGGAAAAGAGATATGAAAACTGGTCAATAAAAGCATTGGTTACTGAAAAGCAAAAGGAGAACTGAAGGTAGCCACAAATAGGAAGGTGTGTCAAGAACAGTGTATAAATTCTCCCCAAGTTCTTGACTGACCCCTGAGCTCTGGCATTCAATAATCACAGAGTAAACTACAGTTGACATATAAATCAGTTACCCTTGAAGACTTTTCTCCACCCAATGACTACTACTTATATTTCATTGGCCACCTTGAGTTGTAACGAGGCTGAAAATATAGTCTTTTTTTTTTCTATTGCAGTTTATTGTCAGCATAAATAAAATAGAATTTCTGTCTATAAAGGAGAAGGGATTTCTAGTCACCTGTCTGGAATTAGGTAAATAACTATAATTATTTGCCTCCCCTCCCCCAAATTAAACACTTCCCATAGGTAGGAATGCTGAAATAGATTTATGAGTTGTGACTACAACTCATCTCCCAAACTAATTTGTAGTTTTTTAAGTAGAAGTGATGGTTTATGCTTCTTTTTTAATGTTAATTTTCTTATATTCATAAATATTTTCTAGCACATGCATTACTCCACAGGAAGAAAGAAGAACGGGCACTTGGGCCTCTTCAATACTATATAGCTCACTAGAGTACTGATCACCTATTGGAAATGCTGCAGTTTCATTTTTAACGTTTATTTATTTTTGAGACAGAGACAGAGCATGAACGGGGGAGGGTCAGAGAGAGAGAGGGAGACACAGAATCTGAAGCAGGCTCCAGGCTCTGAGCTGTCAGCCCAGAGCCCGACGCGGGGCTTGAACTCACGAACCGTGAAATCATGACCTGTGCCGAAGTCGGATGCTTAACTGACTGAGCCACCCAGGTGCCCCTGCAGTTTCATTTTAATTGGGGTCTTCAAGCCATCACAGCCTGCTTTTGGTGGTACTATTATTAGGAGCTCATCCATATAGCTTCTGAATTCCTTTGTTCATTTTTGGACAATTTTTTGACCATAAATTCATGCTCTCCTCTGTTCCACAAATGGGCATATCATAAAGGCAATTCTGTGTCCTAAAGCCCTTGTCTTGTGTTTCCTCACTCTCAGGCAGTGCAGAGTCACCCTGGAAGCTTCCATATCTGGGGTAAGCACCTCATCTAGGTGTGGGCAGAGAGACAAGCCACGTTGGAGTTTCTCAAAAAAGTGAAAATGATCAAGAAGGTCTTGAAAACTAGAGAGAAGTCTTGAAGTTCTATGCCTTCTCATGCTGTATAGATTCAGAGACCTTGCCAGAGTTGGACCCAGTGGTGTGAAAGTGATATTTGTTGGAATCGTATGGGCAGGAAAACACAGTTATTGTGCTTCTTGTTTCTTGAAGTGCCAAGCTCGACAGTGAACATGTTATCCATCTGTAATTAGTGTATTAGATTTACTGGACACAAGATCTAGACAGGATATGGCTATTAATTTTTGCTAATGCTGCCTTTAATCAGAAATCCTTTCCCTATCCCCTAGACATTGATCTTGGGAAGATAATGATTTCTGTTTTTCTATTCACTTTATGACATTCAAGTATTTTCTAAATATAATTCTATGTTGATATAGTGTAAAAACAGCTGAATATATTTTAATCTCTCCCTATAACCTCCAATAACACATACCAATCAATAAGGCGAGATTACAAACCTTCCACTACTCATGCCACAGCATAACAAAGAGACAGCAAGTACTATACATTTCAATTTGTATGAATATAGGGAAATAAATATCCTAAACCAGTAGAGCCATCTGCAAGCCCTACAAAAGACTGAATATTCAATTAGAGAATGCCAAAAACAAAAAATTAGAGTTCAGAAAGCAGCCTAACCATGCCAAGACAAGATAATTCTCAGAAAGAGAAGATTACACCTGAGTAGGGAAACAGGGAGTAGGGAGACAAGGTTTGAGATTTGATTAATAACTCTACTAAGGTATTGAAGAGTCAAAAAAGGAGAGAACTGAACATAGCCACAAATTGGGGGGGGGGTATCCTTAAAGCAGCATATAAATTTTCCCTAAGTCCTTGCATGATACTTGAACTCTGCATGCACTAGAAAAGACTCCAATGATCCCAAGGTAAACAACAGCTGGAAGATGGAGATACCTGATCTAAGATTTCAGTGGCTGCCCAATGAGAAGACAGAATGTGAAGCTCCAGTTAGAAGGGCTTGGTAAATAACCTGGATTTTCAAGACTAAGAAGTCAATATTATTTCTAAAGACCAAAGGATTTGCCCTAGGCTTAGGGAAATTTGTAAAAATAAGATACCCTAACAAAGACTGAAATGAATATTCCATAAAGTTGAGGTTCTCTGCCAATTATTTATCTGATTAGTGAACAAACTCAATATACTACAGAGGAAAAAAACCCAGTGTAATCCAGAGTACCTACAAAATAGCATCCCTAATGCACATGATAAAACTTTAAAACATACCAAATCGATGAAGAAACAAAATTTGATTGATAGTTAAGAGAAAAATCTATAAACAGTAATAGAACCACAGACAACATGTATGTAGAAATTAGCAATGGCTGTAAAATATTAGGATACATTTATTTACAGAAAAATATATACAATGGTGGAATGATGGAAACTTTAATTAAGATGCAAATGGAAATCAGGGCAACTGGGTGACACAGTCAGGTGAGCATCCGACTGTGGCTCAGGTCATCGTCTCACGGTTCGTGGGTTCAAGCCCCGCATCAGGCTCTGTGCTGACAGCTTATGGCCTGCTGCTTCAGATTCTATATCTCCCTCTCTCTCTGCCCCTGCCTTGCTTATGCTCTGTCTCTCTCATTCTCAAAAATCAGTAATAAAACATTACAAAAATTAAAAAAAGATGCAAATGGAAATTATAGAAATAAAAAAATATCTGAAATTAAAAAGAAAATCATTGGCTGAGATTAACAGATTAGCACAGTCCCAGAACCTTGAAAACAAAATCATTCTACCTAATATATATGTAATTGTAGTTTCAGAAAGAAAGAAGATAGAGGAAGAGGAACAAAAGATAATCTGAAAAAAAATGTGTAAAAGTATAACTAAATTAATGAAAGTCATCAATTCAAAGATCTTGGAGATTCAGAAAATCTTCAGCAGGATAAATTTAGAGGAAAACACATTTATGCACATCAAATTAATATTCTATAAACTGAAGATGAGGAAAAAAAATCTAAACACACCTAGAGGAAAATGGGTACATTCCAATTGAGAAACAATGACAAAAATAGCAACTGACTTATCCTCAGAAATAACGGGGGCCAGAAGGTAATAAGGCCATATCTTTAAAATGCAGAATTTAGAAAAAAAAATCTTCCAACTTAGAATTCAACATGAAGCCAAAATATCTTTCAGAAATGAAGGCAAAATAATGATTTTTTAGGTAAGTTAACAGTGAAGAAATTTATCATTAGCAGGTCAATACAATAAGAAATCCTAAAAAAAAAAAAAAAAAAAAAAAAAGGTTTTTTGGCTGAATGTAGTTCCAAGTTAATGAAATTCAGAGTCTACAGGAAAAAAAGAATATCATTGAAAACTATCATGATGCAAGCAAATATAAAAGACAATTTTTGCGTTCTTAAATACTTTTAAGTCAATTGACCATAGCAAAAAAATCAGAGTGTAGAGTTCATAATATATGTAGAAATAAGACAGGGACAAGAATAAGATAAAACACAGTAAAACTGAATTATAATATTGGAAGTTTCTTACACTACATGCATAGTGCTATAATAATAATTCAGGTTAGGCAGTGATAAATTAAGGAAACACATTTTAATCCTAGTAATAACTGTACATTAAAAACAAAATACCAAGTATCAAAGGTAGAGCAATAGACAATGGAGGGGAAGGAATGGAATAGCAGAAATACTTGAAAAGCAGACAAGAAATAAGGTATAAAAGAAGAGAGAAACATAGAAAACTAACAAAGGATACATGGCCAGACAGTAGACTGAGACTCAACCATATAAATCTTCACTGTAAATGTAAACATACCAAAGAGTCTTCTTAAAAGACAAAGATATCCATAAGGAATTACATAGAAATACCCAGGTATATGCTCTTTGAAATTAAAGTATCTCTAAGAAATACAACGGGAATTTTGCTTTAGGATATCTGGAAAAATAGGGACTGGATATACCCTACCACCTTAAAAAAACTTTCATAAACTAAGCAAAATATATGAAACAGTAAGTTCAGACACTTAAGACAACAGGCAGAACAAGACTCTGATCCTTAAGAGAGAGCAAACAAATAAGATAAGCTCTGTAAATGGCACTAGTTTACTGACCGGTAATAGTTTCTGGGGCGGTGGCAGGGACCCAAATAGAGCCTGGCGTCCTTGCAGATTTGAAGAGACAGAAATTGGGTTTGGGGGAGGAAACACTGGCTAGAATTTGTGGCGCAGAATGTTGGAGAGACTTGCACTGCAAATACAGGAAGCCACAATATACTAGTGATCCTGGTCAGTGCAGCAGGGAAGAAAGAAACAGTAAAAGGATTTAAGATTGAAACAGAAAAATTGAAACTGTCTTGAGTTCCTGATTATTAACTGCTTGATTAAAACAGCATGATTATTTATTCAGTAAATCCTAAGAGATCCACAAAGAAGCTACTAGAATGCTTAAGTGAGTTTGGTAAGATTGTATGATATAAAGTCAATGTACAAAAAAAAAAAAAATCAGCTGCACTGCTATGTAATTGAAAAAATGTAAATTGATCTAAAAATGGCCATTTATAATAATATCAAAAAATACCCCTGAAATGCTTAGAGATAAATTTTGTATATGACACATACACTGAAAAGAACAAAAACACTTCTGAGAGAAATTAAAGACCAAAATAAATGAAGTGATACCAAAAGACTAAATATTTTTAAGATACTAGTTTTTCCCCAACGTAACCTATAGATTCAAAGCAGCCCCAATCAAAATCATAATCTGCTTTTATAAAATAAAAGGCAACAAGCTGATTCTGATTTTTTTTTATGGAAACACAAAGGATCTAGAATAGCTAAAATAATTTTAAATAGGACAAAGTTGGAGAACCTATACTACTTGATTTCAAAGCTTTCTATGGACTGCAGTAATCAAGAGACAGTGGTCTAAAAATAGACTCATACATACAACAGTTGAAGTCCAACAGAAGTTCCCAGGTCATTCAGTGGGAAAAGCATATTATTTTCCCAATATGTGCTAGAAAAAACTGGATATCTATATGTAAAATAAATAAACTTTTACCCTTACCTTCAAACATATGCCAAAATTGACTTCATTATTCACAGATACTTAAAAGTGAAAAATAAGACTTTAATAAGGAAATACAGGAGAAAGATCAAGATATTTTAGATAGGTTCAAAAGCTTGAACCACAAAATACAAAATATATTGTACTTCATTAAATTAAAAACTATAGTTTACAGGGGCACCTGGGTGGCTCAGTCGGTTAAGCAACTGATTTGGGCTCAGGTCATGATCTAACGGTCTGTGAATGTGGGATAGCTCAGAGCCTGGAGCCTTCTTCGGATACTGTGTCTCCCTCTCGCTCTGCCCCTCCCCTGCTTGTGCGGTGTCTCTCTCTGTCTCTCAAAGATAAATAAACATTAAAAAAATTAAGTAAATAAACTTTAAAAAAATTAAAAAAAAACACAAAAAACCCTGCAGTTTACAAAAATATCATATAGAAAAGAAAAAGATAATCCACAGCCTTGGGAAAATATTTTCAAAACATATGTATAATAAAATTATACATTTCAATAAAAGAAGATGGACCCCCAAAATTGGGAAAAGAACTTTTGAACAAAACATCACAAAGTTACACAAATGACTAATAGGCAAATTCATTGCTTGCTCAACCTCATCAGTTATCAGAAAACTGTAACATAACTACAGTGAGATACCACTACATACCTGCTAGAATAGCGAAAATTAAAAAGATTGATCCTGCCATGTGTTGGCACAAAATGATACAACCACATAAAAAAAGTTTATCAGTTTCATACAAAGATAAACATAAATTTACCATATGACTCAGTCACTCCATTTATAGTATTTACCCAAGAGAAAGATAAAAGATATGTCTGTGCATTCATAAGAATTTTATCCATAAGATTCAAAATTTGGACACAAAGTCGCTTAACAGGTGATTGGATAAACACATTGCAATATATACATTTAGTGAAATGAAACTGCAAAAAATATAAAATGAACTACTGATACATGCAACAGCATGGACGAATCTCAAAAATGCTAAACAAAAGAAACCAGACACAAATCAATATGTACTGCTTGATTCCATTTATATAAAACTCATAAAAAGACAAGTTTAATCTACAGTTACAAAAAGCCGATCAGTCCTTACCCTGGGTATAGGAGTAGGGTTAAGGATTGAATGGGAAAGGGTGAAAAATAACCTTGTTTGTTTGATACCATTGTAATGGTGGTTACATGAGTATATAAATATTTGTCAGAATGTATCAAGCTGTATCCTTAAAATTTATGCATTTTTTTCCTATGCAAATTAAACCTCAACAACGTTATAGGAATTAAAAAAATTAATGTTTATTTTTGAGACACACACACACACACACACACACACACACAGAGTGTGAGTGGGGGAGGGGCAGAGAGAGAGGGAGACAGAATCTGAAGCAGGCTCCAGGCTCTGAGCTGTGAGCACAGAGCCCGGTGCCAGGCTCGAACCTACGAACTGCAAGATCATGACCTGAACCAAAGTTGGATGCTTAACTGACTGAGCCACCCACGTGCCCCTAGGGATTTTTAAAATCACAAAATATTAAGTACCTAGAATTATTTTTAAGAAAACATTCTCAAAACTTTAAGAAAATCTACAACATTTTATTGTGACAAATTAAGAAAAAAAAATAAATGTCTGTTTTGAAGTTTACAAACTGACTCTAACACTTATATAGAAATTCAAACAGGAATAACTAAGGCAAATGTTGAAGCCATAGAAACACAGCTGAAATACTGACAATACTATCTATTCAGACCTATGATATACCTATTCCAATTATAACAGTGTGTTGTGAATTAAAGGCAGACCAACAGACCAATGCTGCAGAATAGAATCCAGATACACAAATATTATACTTTAATTCATGTCAAAACTGATATTACTGAGTACAGAAAGCATTTTCTATTCAATTAATGGTTCTGGGATAATTGTATACTAATATATAAACAAAGTGAATCTTGATTTCTATTCACAGCATACACAGACTTTAAGTTCAAATAGACTGCAGATATAATTATGAAAAGTAAAACAATCATGAAAAAAATAAAACATCCTTATGACCTTGAAGTAAAGATAAAATGTAGTCTAATCAAAAAGAAAAAAAAATGTACTATATCAAAATAAACAGCATTTCCTAAAAAAAAAAAAACAACTATCAAAAGAATGAAAATATAAGGTATAGAATGTATGAAAAAGGATATATAATACATACACCCAGTGAAAATTCACATGAAGAATATGCCAAAAAAAAAACCACCCAAAAACCTACCAAGAAATAAGGGAAGTGTAGGTAATCCATTAAAAACATTTTGAAAGAAAACAACAACAACAACAACAAAAACTACATCTCAAAAGAGTATGTCCAATTTGCCAATCAACATAAGACAGAGTGATTATATTAATGGTTCATTTAAGAAATGCAAATTAAAGCTGTAATGCCTATACCATTACGTGCTACCAGAATGTGTGAAGAGAAAAAGAAAGAAGAAATCAAGAGTTGGTGAAGATATGTGCCAACTCAAACTCTCATAATACTGTTGGTGGAAGTATAAATTGGTACAAATCGGAGAGCTGTTTGGCAGTGTTTACTAAAGCTGGGTGTGCAACCTGTGGCCCAGCAATTTTACTTCTGGGTATAGTTCCAACAGAAATATGCTCATATTTCACCAAAAGAGTTTTACCAGAATTGTTATACTACCACTGTTCAGGAGATATCAACCCTGCTGACATCTTGATCTTAGACTCCCATTCTCCAAACCTGTGACGATGTAAATTTCTGTTGTTTGAACAGCCCAGTCCATGATGCTTTGCTATGGCAGCTCCAGCAGACTAATCCAGTCGGTATCCTGGTTAAAGTTCTGCTGCTTTTCTCCTTGCCCTGACCCTAAGAAGTCTATACTACAGACTTCAAGTTCACCCGTTACTAGGAGGGATAAATTCATTGTGAGGTGTTGTTATAATAGAAAACTAGACACACATTTGGGGGAAAAAAGAGAATCAAAAAATATATATACTGTGGGATTACAATGACAACATTAAGTTGAAATATCTGAATATAATTTCTAGTGTTAGATGTTGATGTAGTGGTCACACTTGAATGTTGGGTAAAACAGGAAGGGGACTCCAGGGACTCCTGAGGTATTGGAAAACTCCTTCTTCACAGCTGAATGACTATGTATGAATATACCTACCCCAGTATGGTCAGTTGGTAAAATTCATTGATACGTACACTTATGGTTTGTATACTTTCCTATGTGTGTGATGCACTTCAATTAAGAGATTAGAAAAATATAAATTAGGGGAAAAGTGCAGTCCTAACAAAATAAACATCCATTGCCTTTAGCTTTGGCGACTCAGCTCAAATTCTGAAATAATAGAAAAAGTTCCCACTACACACTCTGTAAATGTACTTTGAATTCCTAATCCTCTATTCTTATACACATAAAGGCAGAAAATTTTGGCATAGCACCAAGTTAAAATTCAAGGCATTTAATTTAGAACAACTCATTACTATATTTCCCATAAAACTACTCTGAACGTTTTGGTTCTGAGACTAACTGGGAAAGAACATTATTTACCATCCCATGTAAAAAATGAGAAAACTAAGTAAAATTAACTCTTCCGTAACCAGTACTTTAATATCATTAGGACTTCCTAGGGTGAGGGCAAAGAGAAAAGCAGCAGGATTTTAACCAGAATACCAATTGCGTTAATTTCCTAGAGCAGTGGTAACAAAGCATCACTGACTGGGCTGTTCAAACAACAGAAATTTACGTTGCCACAGTTTTGGAGAATAGGAGTCTAAGATCAAGGTGTCAGCAGGGTTGATTTCTTCTGAGGCCATTCTCCTTGCTTTTGGATGACCGTCTTCCTGCCTGCATGTGGTCTTCCCTCTGTGCATGTCTGTGTCCTAATTTCCTCATTTTATAAGGATTCCAGTCATATTGGGTTAGTGTACACCCTAATGATCTCATTTAACTGAAATTACCTCTCTAAAGACCCTTTCTCCAAATACATTCTGAGATGCTGAGTATTAGGACTTCAACGTATGAATTTTGGAGGAACACAATTCAGCCCATAACATCAACTAACTTGAAGACTGTAGCAGAATTCCTTTCTTTTTCATATTCAAGAACTATTATAAAAATACCTCCCACTTCTATGTTAACAGTACCTGAGTTTGGTGCCAGTTTTTCCTAGGCTTCCGGCCCCTTCCAATACCTCAACTCTGAATAATCTAGGCCAACCAGGATCATTCCACTCCCATTCCCAATCATGTCTCTAGCCATGGATAAGTGATATGACCCTGCCCTACGAGATATGACTTATGAGGAAGAGCTTTAGGAAACTTCTCAGAAAGTTTTCCTGATTCTTGAATAGAGACACAATGGAGGAAGTAGCCCAATTCCTGATTTTAAATTTTGTGACATGAGGACTTGAGCGAAAGAGAGATATCTTGGAGTCCTGAGAGTAATACTTCATCAACTCTAAGAAAGGTAGAGAAAAATGATGGAAAGCCAAGGAAATCACAATGAAGAAGCTGACCCATAGCTCTGAGAGCAGTGAGTTGAATTAACATTTGGATTGCCCAGGCCCAGACTTCTTATTGATAATATGAATGTATTTTATTCTTTCTTAAGCCAACTTGAATTGGATTAACTTACCTCTTACAGCCAAAGACATCTTAATTTTTTTAATATTAAATTTATTGTCAAATTCGTTTCCATACAACACCCAGTGCTCATCCCAACAGGTGCCCTCCTCAATGCCCATCACCCACCGTTCCCTCCCTCCCACCCCATCAACCCTCAGTTGATTCTCACTTTTTAAGAGTCTCTTATGCTTTGGCTCTCTCCCTCTCTAACTTTTTTTTTTTTCCTTCCTCTCCCCCATGGTCTTCTGTTAAGTTTCTCAGGATCCACATAAGAGTGAAAACATATGGTATCTATCTTTCTCTGTAGGACTTATTTCACTTAGCCTCACACTCTCCAGTTCCATCCATGTTGCTACAAAAGGCCATATTTCATTCTTTCTCATTGCCATGTAATATTCCATTGTGGATATAAACCACAATTTATCCATTCATCAGCTGATGGACATTTAGACTCGTTCCATAATTTGGCTATTGTTGAAAGTGCTGCTATAAACATTGGGGTACAAGTGCCCCTATGCATTAGCACTCCTGTATCCCTTGGGTAAATTCCTAGCAGTGCTATTGCTGGATCATAGGGTAGTTCTATTTTTAATTTTTTGAGGAACCTCCACACTGTTTTCCAGAGCGGCTGTACCAGTTTGCATTCCCACCAACAGTGCAAGAGGGTTCCCATTTCTCCACATCCTCGCCAGCATCTATAGTCTCCTGATTTGTTCATTTTAGCCACTCTGACAGGCGTGAGGTGGTATCTCAGTGTGCTTTTGATTTGTATGTCCCTGATGAGGAGTAACGTTGAGCATCTTTTCATGTGCCTGTTGGCCATCTGGATGTCTTCTTTAGAGAAGTGTCTATTCATGTCTTCTGTCCATTTCTCCACTGGATTCTTTGTTTTCCAGGTGTGGAGTTTGATGAGTTCTTTATAGATTTTGGATGCTAGCCCTTTGTCCGATATGTCATTTGCAAATATCTTTTTCCATTCCACTGGTTGCCTTTTAGTTTTGTTGATTGTTTCCTTTGCAGTGCAGAAGTTTTTATCTTCATGAGGTCCCAATAGTTCATTTTTGCTTTTAATTCCCTTGCCTTTGGGGATGTGTCAAGTAAGAAATTGCCGTGGCTGAGGTCAGAGAGGTTTTTCCCTGCTTTCTCCTCTAGCGTTTTGATGGTTTCCTATCTCACATTCAGGTCCTTCATCCATTTTGAGTTTATTTTTGTGAATGGTGTAAGAAAGTGGTCTAGTTTCATTCTTCTGCATGTTGCTGTCCGTTTCTCCCAGCACCATTTGTTAAAGAGACTGTCTTTTTGCCATTGGATAGTATTTCCTGCTTTGCCAAAGATTAGTTGGCCATACTTTTGTGGGTCCAATTCTGGAGTCTCTATTCTATTCCATTGGTCTGTGTCTGTTTTTGTGCCAATACCATGCTGTATTGATGATTACAGCTTTGTAGTAGAAGCTAAAGTCTGGGATTGTGATGCCTCCCGTTTTGGTCCTCTTCAATATTACCTTGGCTATTCGGGGTCTTTTGTGATTCCATACAAATTTTAGGATTGCTTGTTCTAGCTTCGAGAAGAATGCTGGTGCAATTTTGATTGTGATTGCATTGAATGTGTAGATAGCTCTGGGTAGTGTTGACATTTTAACAATATTTATTCTTCCAATCCATGAGCATGGAGTAATTTTCCATTTCTTTGTATCTTCTTCAATTTCTTTCAAAAATTGAGGGGATGGAGAACTATCTATCATGCTACTGGAAGTCAAAAGAAAGCTGGAGTAGCCATACTTATATCAGACAAACTGGACTTTAAATTAAAGGCTGTAACAAGAGATGAAGAAGAGCATTATATAGTAATTTACAGGGTCTATCCTTCAGGAAGAGCTAACAACTGTAAGTATCTATGCGCCGAATACAGGAGCCCCCAAATATATAAAACAATTAATCACAAACATAAGCAACCTTACTGATAAGAATGTGGTAATTGCAGGGGACTTTAATACCCCACTTACAACAATGGATAGATCATCTAGACACAGAATCAATAAAGAAATCAAGGCCCTCAATGATACATTGGATCAGATGGACTTGACAGATATATTTAGAACTCTGCATCCCAAAGCAACAGAATATACTTTCTTCTTGAGTGCACATGGAACATTCTCCAAGATAGATCACATACTGGGTCACAAAACAGCCCTTCATAAGTATACAAGAATTGAGACATATCATGCACACTTTCAGACCACAATGCTATGAAACTTGAAATCAACCACAGGAAAAAGTCTGGAAAACCTCCAAAAGCATGGAGGTTAAAGAACACCCTACTAAAGAATGAATGGGTCAACCAGGCAATTAGAGAAGAAATTAAAAAATATATGGAAACAAATGAAAATACAACAATCCAAATGCTTTGGGATGCAGCGAAGGCAGTCCTGAGAGGAAAATATATTATAATCCAGGTCTATCTCAAGAAACAAGAAAAATCCCAAATGCAAAAGCATCTTAATTGATATAAGGATGATATAGTCTACACTGTAAGTATTTTTGTTGTCACAAGTATTCTATGAGAAATGAAAGAAGGGAGCTTTTTTTCCTTCTTACATAAGTGCTCAGAGACCCAGTCACTTCAGTATAAATGAAAATGAGGCATCATACCCACATAGTTTTGTAGCAATATAATTTTACATGGAAGAAAAGTTTATGCTTAGGGAATGAAATTTGCCTAAAATTTCTGTTAGGTTCTTATCTTTGTCCCAGTTTACCTCCTGAGAGATTTGGATGTCAATTTTAGACTTGTCAGCACTGACAAGATGACTTAGGAAAGTTCCTGACCCCTAGTCTTGTCCAATGTTATGAAACCAATAAAATGCTCCTGTATTTTCATTTTGCACACTGATGTCAACAACTCTCATTCAAACAGATATCTCTTCTAAGAGGCTAACCTCCAGTTTCAGTCTAATAAATCTGTGCTCCCTTCAGGTTTAAAACTTGTTCTCAAAAACCCTATCTGTCACGATGCTTTAACAATCCTTTGTACTATAATTGTAATCCATTATTTCCTGTGACAAGACATGTATCAAGTCCCTTCATTTCTCTGTCAAGTCTCTTTTAAGATCCACGGAGACTCTGTCACAAATTCCATGGAATTCTAGATTCTTTATTGCTAGGTAGAAAATTCTAATTCTTCATTGCTCCAAATTTCTTTCCAGTGCTTTGCTCATATTCAGTTTCACACTGAAGTTTGGCATGAAGGCAAGTATTTAAAAATCTTTTTTGTCCTCAACCTGTATTCATCCTGAATTGTTTCCTGGGGATTACCAAATTTTTTTCTAGTTAATAAATCTACTGATTGATTTTGGAATATAGGCAAATAGATTTCTACAGAAGGTGGCTACTCTTTCACTGAACTCTAAACAAAGCAGCCAGTACTGCAGCCAGTATATTTCTACTGGCTCTCTGAACTCTAAACAAAGCAGCCAGTATATTTCTACTTTCAAAACTATGTATAGAAATGCAAAGAAAGGGGCGGCTGGGTGGCTCAGTTGGTTAAGCGTCTGACTTCAGTTCAGGTCATGATTATCTTGAAGACTGTGAGTTCGAGCCCTCCGTTGGGCTCTATGCTGACAGCTCAGAGCCTGGAGCCTTCTTCGGATTCTGTGTCTCCCTCTCTCTCTTCTCCTCCCCCAGTCATGCTCTGTATCTGTCTCTCAAAAACAAATAAACATTACCAAAAAAGGTGCAAGGAAAAATGGCGCCTATGTAAACCCATGGCAAAGTTGCCAGTTTGTTTATTCTGAGTCATTGGTCCTAAAAGATTTCAGTCTATTGGAATCAGATGGCACTGTTAGATAGGATCAGAATTGCCAAAGCCCATTTTGACAAACTATGTTATCTTCTATATCTTCATTGCTTCCTGTGAGCTCCATCACCGACATATTGATTTGATTAGGTGGTACATCAAAACCAAGTTTTTACTGAGATTAATGATTAACCATGTAAACTGTGATTCAACCTGCAATTAAAATTTTTTTTAAATGTTTTATTTATTTTTGAGAGGGTGAGAGAGAGAGACAGAGCTCAAGCAGGGGAGGGTCAGAGAGAGAGAAGACACAGAATCTGAAACAGGCTCCAGGACATGAGCTGTCAGCACAGAGACCAACACGGGGCCTGAACACACAAACTGCAAGACAATGACCTGAGCTGAAGTCAATGCTTAACCGACTGAGCCACCTTGGCGCCCCTCAACCTGTAATTTTAGAATGTGTTCCTGGAAAAGACTTTGATGTAGACAATTGGGCAAAAGTTTGGGAAGGAATTCTACAGGAAAGTGGCGAGGAGTGGAAACGGGGAGAATCTGACCTGCGATATGGTTGCAACTAAGACCTCAGTAGAACCTACAGGTTGGTTATGGACAGGTTACTCTAAAGCTAGAATAGCCCTTCACAGTTGCCTTAAATTGAGGGGAGGACACAAGCCTTTGTACATAAATACAAACCAATCATTGGCTGCTAGCCAGGAAGGAATGTAACCTTAACAACAAGCAGTTCCTTAATGCTGAGCACAATTACCTGTGAATGAAGCTGCTGATATTCCAGTAGCTGGGAGATGAGTGCCTCACCGAGGAGAGAATATAGCCAATATTTGGCTTATTCTTGTTTCATGGGTTAGTGGTAAGTATTATAGCGTCCACCACTAATATTGGCCTTAGAATGACAACTGATACTCACCACTTATTTCCTCTACTATCCTTGTTATATTCCTCTTACACTCCGCTAGCACCTCTCCTGGTTTCAATGACTCTTCCTGGTGTGTGCACCAAGATCCTCATCCCTGAGGGGTATGAGCCATTGGTTAACATGCCCTTCCCTATGTTATGAGGAGGCTATGGCTGTTGCGTTTATTCATTTACTATTAAATCTAAGCCTGGAGACACCAGCAGTTACCCTAATATCACCTGTATGCCGGATGTATTCTTACCTAGCACCCTTCCAATCTGATGACTCATTTGCTTGCCTACTGGTTTTTCGTACAAATGACTGAGTGGTAGTCATAGCTTAAATTTCAGTGAAACCATCAAATTCTCTGGTGGAAGTGATTGCCATCTGGAGCAAGGTCTTCTAGATGCATAAAGCCTAAAATATTACAGGGATGGAACTCTACCCTAAATAGATCAATGTGTATGATATTTGGGAGAACCACCCCTACTTGGACATGTTGGTTCCCAGACCCATGAATTCTGCCTATTGAGGCCATTCTACTTAAGTAACAGAAATTACCACATCCTGAAGGATGGTTCCCCATACTCTTATCATCTCTAAACTGATGCCTGAGCAATGTTTCTTCAGAGGCTATTTCAGTGACCTCTTAGACCAGGAGCTGCTGGGTGGTTGCAGTGTGTGAAGCTTCACTGTAGATCCCACCGTTGGCCCCTTCCAGACTTCCTTTGCTATAAAATAGGCCCCTGGGTCTGAGGTGATATTGTGAGGGATCCTGTGTCTGTGTTGCAAGTACTCAGTAAGCCCTTGGAACTTGTGCTGGCTAAGGTCCTGAGGGCAGAAAAGACAAACATGTACCCTGAATCCAGGCAATCCCAGTCAAGATGAATCCCTGCCCCTTTCAGGGTAGAAAGTGCCCAATCTAGTCAGCTTGTTATCAAATGGCTGGTTGGTCTCCTCTCTGAGGAGATATTGGCAAGGCTGGCTTGATCTTTGCTGGCAGTTTGAGCCATTCAGCAGTGGCAGTAGCTAGATCAGTCTTGATGAGTTGCAGCCTTTGCTATTAAGCACATGCATGGGCTTCATCCCTGCCTTTATTGCTGCTCACGAGCCCATCATGCCAACAGCTGAGTGTCCCATTCTGTCTACTCAGATGTTTCGTGATTCATTTGTAGTGTATGCCTTCTGGTGTCAGTTAACATGTGATATAAAGATCTTTGCATGTTGTACCTACTCCCATTTGTCCATCCACATGCTTGTTGCCCTAGACCTTTATGATTTTGATGTTTCAACATTTCTCTTTCAAGGAAGGCCTCTAACCAACTATCTAGCCCATCTGCTGCTGACCATGAACTTTTGGACATTTTGGGGGAGGAGGGCCATTTCTTTATCCACACAAAGTAGCTGACCAATTATACCACCCTGAATTCTGCTGACTGGGAGGATTTTCCCCTCC
The DNA here is from genome assembly GCF_023721935.1 of Panthera uncia. NCBI lineage: Eukaryota > Metazoa > Chordata > Mammalia > Carnivora > Felidae > Panthera > Panthera uncia. Next base: position 88,138,271 of record NW_026057582.1, read on the forward strand.
TGCATTTCTCTTTCAGGAAGATATCAAAGTGAGGTTTAGTGTAGCAGCCATCAGGTTTTGATTCACACAAACATACTAAATCAATCTGTCCAGAAAACAAGTCTGAACTTCTCCTTTCTCTGTCAGCTAGTCATTAAGCTCCCTCATAGGCCCTAGATATAAGATGAGGGGGACGGGGCCAGGCAACAGTAACTAGTATAAGAAATGGACTTAGACCACCTGCTTATGCATTCTGGCTCTGCTCATATCCAATACCAAATATACCAGTCTAACTCAAGACAGATTGCTGCTGTGCCACCACAATCTTATGACTTGATGGATCTCATAGAACAGAGGACAGTTGATATTTCCATACTGAAAGCATCTAGTAGCATATAAGAAAAGCTATCTTTTTTTTTTTTTTTTTTTTTTTTACTGCCATAGTTAGTAAGCTCCTTGATACTGGTCTTGGCAATGACTTTTTTCTTTTTGGATTTGACATCAAAGCAAAAGAAACAAAAGCCGAAATAAACAAGTGTGACTATGTCAACTAAAAAGCTTCTGTACAGCAAAGGAAACCATCAACAAAATGAAAAGACAATCTATCCAATGGGAGAAAATATTTGTATACAGATGGCTAAGAGGTACATAAAGAGGTGCTCAAAATCACTAATCATCAGGGAAATGCAAATTCAAACCCAACAAGATATCACTTCACACTTGTTAGAATGGCTATTTTCAAAACTAACTAACTAAATAAATAAACAAATAAATAAAAGCAAGAAAAACAAATGTTTTTAAGGATGTGAAGAAAACAGAACCCTCATGCAATCTTGATGAAAATGTAAATTGCGGTCACTAGGGAAAACAGTACAGAAGTTCCTCAAAAAAATTAAGAATAGAACTACCATATGATCCAACAATTCCACTTCTGGTTATTTATTTGAACAAAATAAAAGTGCTAATTGAAAAATATGAAGTGATAAAGAAAATGTGATATATATGTTATATATAATATTAAATATGTATTTGTATATATTATATACATACACATGTGTATATATACAATGGGAAATTAATCAGCCATAAAAAAGAATGAATTCTTGCCATCATGGCAACATGGATGGACCTTGAGAGCATTATGCTACAAGAAATAAGTCAGAGAAAGACAAATACCATATGACCTCACTTATATGTGGAATCCAAAAGAAATGCTCACAGATACAGAGAACAGATTGGTGGTGGTTGCCAGAAGTGGGGGGTGGGAGAAGATAGGCAAAATAAGTGAAGAGGATACAAACTTCTGGTTATGAAATAAGTAAGTCATGCATTGGTGGTAGGAATATAATGTAAATCATGGTGACTACAGTTAATGATACCGTATTGCATATTTGAAAGTTGTTTTAAGTAGATCACAAGAAAAAAATGTGTAACTATGTTTGGTGATCATTTCTTTACATATACAAATATCTAATTATTATTTTGTACACCTGTGACTAATATAATGTTATATGTAAACTATACCTCAATTAAAAAGAAAAAGCTGCCTTGGGGCACCTGGGTGGCTCAGTTGGTTAAGCATCCAACTTCAGCTTAAGTCATGATCTCATGGTTCATGAGTTCGAGCCCTGCATCAGGTTCTGTGCTGACAGCTCAGAGTGGAGCCTGCTTCCGATTCTGTGTCTCCCTCTCTCTCTGCCCCTCCCCTGCTTGCTCTCTCTCTCTCTCTCTCTCTCCCTCAAAAATAAATAAACATTAAAAAAATTAAAAAAGAAAAAAAAAAAAGAAAAAGATGTCTTTTCTCTGCAGGTGATATTTCTTTACTCCAGAACACCAAGAATCTAGCGATCTGATTTTCCTATTAGAGCTTGCCATAAACTCTGCATGGAATCTTTTCCCATCACAGATGCCTTTAATATATGATCTGCCAGGCTTTTGGGCCCAATTGGTAGAAATATACGTACCACCACTTGGACGTGTTGTAATCCTTTTTTGGTATGGGCTCTACTCAAAGCTAACAGCCCTCTGGGCCCCCTTAATAAATGAGTCAGAACAATATTCCTTTAGGAATTTGGAGAGAGCACCACAGTATACTACCACTAGCTTTCCCAATACAATGGTGCCTTGGCACTCATGTCAATATGATTCCAGAGTTTTAAAACTTTCCTGTTTTTAATGCTATATTATAAAATTCCTCTTCAAAATTAAAAGGGTTTGTGACAAAAAATCAGAAACAAATGGCTATTTCAGATGCATATATAGCACGGTCAGGTAAGTTACTTCTCTTGATAAACTAATACTAACAAACTGATGGGATGGTCTACTCAATAAACTTATCAATTGTGGTGGTCTTGGCAGAGAAACGCCCTTGGATCACTGAAACTATGAACATTAAGATAAAAAAATCAAGAATTTACAACTGAAGTGCTGGGTACAGCACATACATTTCCCAAGGCATATCTAGTTTCCATTCTGTCAATCATCTGCCACGTTTCTTACTTTGTTTTACTTTCTTTGACAAATTAAACAACTGGGAACTCTTACATTGCCAAGGGAGCTATTTGGGCTGGTAAGATAGAGCATTTTTCTGGGAACTTGTTAAACATTTCCGGAAAGAAAACTACCTAATTTGACTACTACCAATACTGGCCTTGTGCCATATTCATGTTTATTTACACTCTCCAAGCAAACAAAACAAAACAAAACAACACAGATTGTTCAAATGCTTAGACACAATGGTATGACTGATAAGCAGAAATTCTTCACCAAGTCATGGAACTATGAGAGCTGTGTGTCTGGGAAAATGAACACTAGTAGAAGTTGGGTGTAAGAGAAAGCAGATAAGTCTTTATAGGAAAGAACTAATGCATCTCTAAAAAGATATACTTTTTTTCATTTTGTGCAAGAATAAGGCATTAATAAATTTTACTTATAATTTTATTATTTTTTTCTTAACTCTGTTTGCTAATTGTAAAATTTAGAAGCATTAAAATTTACCTTGGAGTGTATAGTTCTGTGACTTTTGAAAAATGTAAACAATCATGTATCTACCATCAAAATCAAGACACAAATCATTTTAATCACCTGAAATTCCCTTTATGCCCATTAGTAGCTAACCACTCCCTTGACCTCTAGTTCCTGGCAATGACTGATCTCTTTTGGATCCCTATAGGTTTTCCTTTTCCAGAATGTTACATAAATGGGAATCATACAGGAATTTATTCATGTTATTGCTTGGTTCAGTAGTTCATTCCTTTTACTTCTGAGAAGTACTATACCGTATGGATGTATTACGGTTTGTTCATTCAGTCACCAGGTGAAAGACATTTGAATTGTTTCGAGTTTTCAGTGATTATGAACATGCCATAATTGTTCACGTGCAGATGAAGTTTTCATTTCATTTGGATAAATACCTAGCTGTGGAAGTACTGGGCTGTATGGTAAGTGTATACGTAACTTTCAAAGAAACTTCTGAACTCTTTTCTGAAGTTGCTGTATCACTTTTGCATTCCCACCAAAAAATGTATGGATTTCCATTTGCTTCTCATCCTCACCAGCACTTACTATTGGCGGTTTTCCCTTTTTCTTTAGCCATTGGAATAGGCAAGTGGTTTGCTAATAATGTTGAAAATATTTTCATGAGCTTATTTGTCATTTGTACACCCTCTTTCATGATACGTTGGTTTGAACTTTTTCTCCATTAAAAAAATTCTGTTATTATTATTATTATTATTAGGGGCATCTTTATATATACTGAGTACACATCCATTGTGAGAAAAGTGATTTGAAAATGTTTTCTCTCAGTTTGTGTCTTGTTTGCTCTTTACAGTGTCTTACAGAGAGTCCTCAAGTTTGATGCAGTCCAATTCAAGTTTTTCTTTTATGGGTCTTGAATTTAGCATCATTTCTAACACATCTTTTCCTATCCCAAGATTTCAAATATGGCACCAAGCACTTCTTTATCTATTCCTCTGTAATATGTGAGTCAGTGTCCATGTCTCTCATCTTCCATTGCAAGGCAATTTGCTTTCTTTGGATTCCAAGCTATTTGACTGCCTGATGACATCAGGTCTCTTATAAGGTCAAGAAAAATTATGATTTTGTAATTAACCCATCTTTTGCTTATTGTTGAGAGTAAGAATCTTAACCAGATTTTTATGTTCTAGGTGTAAGTAGAATTCTATTAATGATTATGGTTATTTTTAACATCTTTATTGAGATATGATTCAAATACCATAATATCCACCCATTTAAAATAGTTTTTTAAATATATTTGTAGAGTGTTGCAATCAATATCACTAGCTAATTTTCAAACATTTCATCAGCCCCGAAAGAAACCCTATACACATGAGCAGTCACTTTGCACGTTTCTTTCCCAGCCCTAAATAACCTCCAATATACCTTCTATTTCTATAGTTCTGTCTATTCTCGACATTTTATATACATGGAATCATATAATATATGGTATTTTGTGACTGGATTCTTTCATTTACCATGTTTTTAAGGTTCACCCATTGTTATAAAAAGTATCAAAACTTAATTTCTTTATATGGATGAATAATATTCCATTGTATGGATATACCATATTCATCATTTGGTAGACATTTGTATTTTTCCACTTTTTGGTTATTATCAATAATTCTACTATTAAAATTTGTGTACGAGGTTTTTCATTTACCTTGGGTATTTACCTAGGAGTGGAATTGCTAAGTATATGGTCACTCTATTTTTGACATTTTCAGGAACTGACGAACTGCTTTCCAAAGTGGTTTTTATCAGTTTTATTATTTCTCAATACACCTTAAGTATAGATGATTAAGGTCATTATATTCTTTGGGCTCATTATCTATAATCATCATTAGTCCATTGATGGATTAGTCTACCGATGGACTGAAGTAGGTGAGGATTTTTTTGGACAATCATTTAATAGTAAGAGTCCAGGCAAGAGATCATGAGAACTAAAGCAATAACAGTAAAATTTGGGTTCTTGCAGAAGGTCAGCCTGGGTTTTGACATTTTAAATAATTTCCCCCTTGCTCCTAATTATAAAAGTAGCCCAGTGCTGCTTCTACTTGTTGAGTCATGTCCAAAATCACCACTTGAGCTTTTCTAGAACATTTACCTCATGTCTAAGCAGCTGACATAATTATACCAGTCTGTTGAATGACTTTCTGATTTCCTGCTCCATATAGTTCATAATTTTCTTCCACCAGTAGAAAATGGTGGTCTTGGTATTCATACTTACTCATCATTCAACCACACTTTCTTCCCCCAAAGTCTAGCACTAAGATATAATAGAGTTACTTTACTAACCTCTTTACTCTTGATCTTTTGCAAATTTCCATAGGCCTCTTACATAATTTTCATTTTTCTTAAATATAACAGTGCAGTTAAAAAGTTATGCAATCTTTTTTCTTTATAACATCTGTTTCAGAAATCATTATAGCTCATGTTTCTTCATCGCATAAATTGCCTTATTTTGATTTCCTCACTTTTATGTCATTTCTTTTCCATGTCAATATGATTAAGGCTATATTTAGAAACAGCATTTTCAGACAACCTTTGCTCTTCTGGCTGCAATTTTTGTGAATATGCTTTCTGGTTTCAATTTCCATGGAGATATACCCTTTCTCTTCACAGCTTGTCTTCCCCATTCCCTTCCCCTACTTACACACATAATCCCAACAGATTTAATTTTTCCTTAGCATTTTTAAGTCAAAATAGTGTAATATTCTTATTTATCATTAATATCTGCTTTCCTACATTTTAGAAATTTGACTATGAATCATACAAAGAATCTCAAAATATAGATAAATAAGATTTCTTTATTCTTTATGTGACTGACTTGAAGAATAATCAACTAATGTGAACTGTAAGGATCAAGGAAATAAGCAGCCTCCCACTGAGGTCCCAAGGGTCAGTGGTAATAGGCCAAGATACAGGGGCCATATACATGTCAAAAGAAATCTTGCTGGGCTATACTAGCATCTCACAGCCAGTGTAGTCCAATAAGATCAGTTTTGACATGTATTTGTCCATTACACTGAGTTAATGATACAGTAGACTCGTGTGTGTGTGTGTGTGTGTGTGTGTGTGTGTGTGTGTTTTATATCTTATTGGTTGGGCTGCAGTCCTAAAAATGTGACCAGGAGAAAGAAAATAGGAAATGATACATATACTAAATAGCATTTTCCTTGTCATCAAAACAAAACAAAAAAGTTAATTTTAGCTCTCTCTATATGCATTTTTGTTCTTTTCTTTTTTTGATGGTGGAGGTAATTTTTAAAAAGCATCTACTTCTCTCTTTCTAGATAGTGATATAGAAAAGTTAATTACTTTTATGAGTTCCAATGGCTTTTGTCGTAAATTGTTAAAAAAAAATCTAATAGAATATCAGGGACTTTCTTACAGAAAGATCTAGTAAAAACACACTAATGACACACTTCATTTGTTATTAGCTCTTGGAAAATTCCACTCCCACTTTGAGTTTTACAGTTAGGACTATCTCTACCATCAAGTCATCAGTAAAAATGCTTAATAAAAGAGCCAGTGTCAGAATCTCCCTTATGGGCTGGTGGAATAATAGAGCTGCTTTAGGAGATGAAATAGGAAAGACCAAAAGGCAGACTCTTCCCTTTATGCCCTTCCCAAATGCAGGCTTTATTTCAACATCACAGTATCTTAGGCCCCTACAGTTCATTCTTTCTTTTTGCTTAGTGTCTTAAGATTCTTTTAAAATCTATTTTTTTAATGTTTATTTTTGAGAGAGAGAGAGCGTGCACAAGTGGGGGAGGGGGAGGGACAGGGAGAGACAGGGACAGAGGTTCCAAAGCAGGCCGCACACTGACAACTGAGAGCCCAATGAGGGGCTCCAACTCATGACTCATGAACTGCAAGATGGTGACCCGAGCCAAAGTTGGACACTCAACCGACTGAGCCACCCATGTGCCCCTGAAATCTTAGTTTTTATCATCAAGAGGCAATACAGCTCAACCTTTAAGAATGTGGTCCATATAACCAGATGCCCTGTACTCTAATTTTTGCTCCAATATTTACTATGAGAAATATACTTCATATTATTTATAAGATAAAGGGTTAACCTGAAACAGGTCTTGTAATCCCTTAAGACTGATATGAGGATTAAATGAAATATCCATACCCAGTTTCTAAAACAACTCCTGACATTTAGTAAGCACTCATTCAATATTAGCTATTAATATTACCTAAGAGACTAAACAAATTCATCACCAATTACCAAGTGCTAAATTCTTTATTAAAATGTACTTCTCATTCTAGGTGGATTCTGCACGGATGGAGCAGAGAACAATGAGGGGAAGGTCATGATATGTCTTGAGTACTAAAGACTGTTAAGGGAATATAGACTTGGTGTGTGTGTGTGTGTGTGTGTGTATAGTAATTATTCTTAAAGATGGTTTCCAAAATTATATGTTTTGAGCCCCACAAGACATGGATCCTCCTTGGTCAAGGTTAGCAGTGATTCTCAAAATTTCTCAAATGTGCATATGCACCGCTTAGACATTTTATTAAAAGACATATTTTATTCATTATATCTGGGATGGATGCAAGATTCTAGATTTCTAACAGGCCGACACCAAAGCTGGTGATCTTTCTGGGGGCACATAAGTAATAAGGACAGAGAACATTATGAGTAAGGACAAAATTAAACACTGCATTGGACTTTCCATTTTCCTCTGTGTCATATTCACACTGCCATCATAGTTACCCTGGCCAAAAACCCCTTAGTTCATATGTGGCCACATGACTTGATCTTGAATTTTCACTGGGTCATGTACTGTGATGTCAGGGCATACTCAACATAGTTGGGAGTAGACATGTAATTGGATAGTCATGTGGCTGTTTGGGGGAACTGATTCTATTGCCTTTGAAATAGCATAATATTTCCTGCTTCCAAATCAGACCCTCTGGAGACATAATGGAAAATGGGTTCAGTGAGGGCATTTTAGTGCCTTCATGGGAGACACTCCATTACTTGACCTTCTGATGATGATAAACCCCTTGTGAGGTCAGAATCACATTCATCAAACACTAATTGAATGTTTACTATTTGACACTGGATAGTCCAATGTTCTACAAACTGGCACTGAGAAAAACTTTAGAGACTCATTAATCCAACTCTCTCTACTCACAGATTAGAAATCTGAGGTTCAGCGGTATTAAGTGACTTGTGCAAGACAACCTAGAAAGTTAGAAGCAGCTTCATTCTCCTCCAAACAATGCTGTCTCCAAAAGGATATAGAATATGCTTTATACACAAGAAGAATGCTACCAAGCCAAGTAACCTGTAATATGCAAAATATGTGTGCTTATGCTGAGTTATTTGAATGGTATATGTCATAAGGACAGGTGTGGCCAAGAAAGTTTAAGGGATATGTGGCACTGAAGCTGGACTTCAAAGGAAGAATAAAGCAGATGCAAGTTTAGTTTTCCAATAAGAAAGTCAAAATTAAAAGGGATAATGCTCAATGCATTATCATGGAACTATTATGGAACGCAGGGGATGGTAATTGTAATGAAATGTGGAGAGATATTTGGAAAGACAGTCATGCAAGGAATGTCTGGGATCTGGAAAACTGAGACACTGATGAACTGATCCAAGAAGTAGGAACAGAAGGTCCAGGAAGGTCCAGAGAGATCCTGAAGTTAACTTATTCCTAGAGACTGGGATTTTGGTTACAGGAATTAATTCCCCAGGAAGATTGTCTGTGTAAATAGAATCTAGAAAACAAACAAAGAAAAAAAAAGGATACTGGAAAGTAAGCAAAGGCAGGGATTCAGGTATAATGGAATAAGGTATATTGGAATTGGGATAAGAAGAGGGACATTAATTTCAAGGAATCAAACAAAACAGTATCAGAGGTATTGGTACTCAGGTATATGGTCAGAGTAGAGCATAGCTGATATGACCCTTATCTCCTAGCCCAAGGACTTGATAATTCCCCTTGACCAAAAACAGATTTATCTATGGGTAGAAATAGGTGAGTTAACGGACTATAATTTGGATTGTTAGGGAAATGGAATCTAGGATTGAAGCATTTCACTCTCAAAAGGGATAGATTTCTTCCTCTGAGGGTCAGCTATATTTTTTTTTAAAAACTTCATTTATTTTGAGAGAAGAACGCATGAGCCAGGGAGGGGCAGAGACAGAGTGTGAGAGAGAGAATCCCAAGTAGGCTCCATGCTGTCAGCACAGAGCCCAATGTGGGGTTGCATGTCACAAACTGTGAGATCATGACCTGAGCTGAGATCAAGAAGAGGCCCACGAACTATGGTATCATGACCTGAGCCAAAACCAGGAATCAGATTCTTAACAGACTGAGCCACCCAGGCGCCCTGAGAGTCAGCTAGGTTAACATGCAATAGTGTGCCATACTGAGAAAGGTATTACGATAGTAAAACTAGGGAGACAGAGCTGTGGGCACCGGAGCCAAGTCATTTTGCTGCTCCCACATACCTAGGGATGATGTGTTTGGCCTTAAGAAATCACTGGGATTGGAGATAAATCTAGGGTTAAAATTTGACATGTGACACTAATCTATTGTATGGGCCAAGTTAAGGCACTTACTTCAACTCCTTGAGCCAAATTTGTTCTGCAAAATGGGGCAGGTGGACTGCCTTGCTCATTTCATCTTTTTTGGGTAAAGTTAAAATTCAAAATAATTTCAGATTTACAAAAGAGTCACAAAAATAGTACAAAGGAGGACCATATACACTGTATGCCCTTTAACAAGATTCCCCCAATATTAACTTTTTCTAAATCGCATTGGCTTTATCATTCTATATGTGTGTGTATTTAATTTTCTTTCTGAACCATTTGAGGGTAGGTTACAGATAAATTGTCCCTTTACCCCCAAATACTTCAGTTTGCATTTCCTCAAAACAAGAACATTTTCTTACATAAAAATAATTCTAAAAATCAGGAAATTAATCATCTAAAATAAAGAAATCCAAAATTTTCCAATTATCCTAAAATTCCCTTTAGAGAAAAAGACTTTGTTTTCTTTTTTGATGTGGTATAAAATCTAATCCAGGATCTTACAATGCATTTAGCTGTCAAGTCTAGTAAGTCTCTTTTAATCTGGACAGTTCCTCAGTCCTTGTCTTTTATGACTCTAACCTTTTTGAAGAGTATCGGCCAGTTATTTTGTCCCGCTATAGGGTTTTTGATGTTTCTTCACCCGTTAATTCAGGCTAGGCAGCGTTGACAGGAACAACGCTGACTTCATGTTTTGTTGTCAGAATCAAAAGCAAAAACTTATATGAAAGTGCTTGGTAAATGTAAAGTTCTATCCCAAACCTAGGGTTGAAGATTAAAAGGATTATTATTCCTTTCAATCCATTATCCCCCCTCTCTGCTTATGTCTTCTAGAATATGTAATGTGTCCACTGGAAAGTAGCACTAGGATAAAATTCCTCCCTTAGGTACAGTATTGAAGCTGGAGGATATAGGTAAATCCTATACGTTGTTCACTATGAGAGAAACTTTAAAACACTGGCATTAGAATAACCTCAGGTCCTATGTTCCTCCTCTAAATCCTTCCTTATTTCTTCATATAAATATTTCAAATTCTTGTGAAATCCTGACACATTTAATTCCATTTGGATGTTTGCTTCCCAGAGGATCAGGATTAATAGAGGGAAGTAATGCTTGCCTGGATGTTATGGGAAGGACAAGGGGAAAAAATATTCATCACCACGTGAAAAGCAGGGCACATCACTGAAACAGGCAAGTTGTCTGGCAAAAATACTTTAGGGATACTTCTCCCTGCACCAGTCCAAATCATCAGGCTTTGAAATCATAGTCAAATGTCCCCAGTCATTTGCATTCTAGAGACACCAGAGAATGTCAGCTCCATCTAGGAGTGAAAAACCAATTGGGTCAGGAGTCGAGTACGAGTACTAGAACAGAAGCCTCAGGAAAGGAAAGGAAAATGGAAGACACATAATGTGGATCCAGTAATCTACCATAATAAGTGTCCCCTTAAGCAAGAAGAGTGAGGTTTATTGATTTTATATTAGTTGGTTCTAAGAACAATGATTAAGAATGAGAGGAAAACATCCACTCCCCTGAAGGAGCATTTCCAGCTCTTAAATGAGCATGGGTAATGATCCCTCATATTTCATTTTCACAGTGTCACGTAAACAACTAGGAGACCAGCCTGCCTGGAGTTGCAGCCAATCACAGCAGTTTTCTGTAGCAAGGATTCTGTCTGATGTGTGAAAGGCACATCAGCTTTTCAGAGGTAGAAGAGCCAACCTTCCCCAGGGCTTCCTGTTGGCTTCAATCTTTGGTGATGCTCAGAAGGTGGGCGCGGGTCCCAGAATCGCCCATAGACTGACTTGCACGGCCTCAGGGGACAGCCTGGCATCCTTTGTCAGGAGTCAAAATGCCTCCAGCAATCCCCAAAGTACTGAATGATCTCTGCAGGAACCAGGGGGTGAGAAAGAGAGAACATTTGACTTATATCTGCATTTAATGCAGACAAAAGGATGGCATGTTCATTTATGAAGACCTCAAGAAAACATCTTCATGGGTCTAATTTAAAACCATACCAGCTGGGCAGATAAATCATTATGTAAACCGTATCACTGCTATCAGAATATTTTAAGGAAATGAGGAAAGATTAGGTATGTTTCTATTCATGAATTCTCTCCTTCCTACACACACACACACACACACACACACACACACACACACATACACACACACACACACAAATGCTGAATTTGCTATAATTAGTTTTGTTCTCTGCAGAAAGCTTCATTTATTGGGGATGCTATTAAACAAGTGAAATACAAATTACAAGTGACATTGATATGATCATAATCATTCCTTCCTGGCTGCCAGAGATACTTTCTGAGAGGAACCTGCATTTCTACAGATGGCAGAAAAAAAATGAGGCCCGCAGAACACACCATTATTCCTGCGAGGCCCTCAGTTCATTAGTTGAAGCAGCCAAGTCTTCAAGAGCCGCAACTGATCAGCAAATAGGAAATGAGCAAGAGTATAAATTCCCAGCAAACCAAATCATTAACATTTGCCGCCTGCATCCTGGAAACACAGTAAATCAAATGTGTCATCATTTATCAAGACAAAATATCATTACTAATTGGGATTAATTTGCTGCTGTGGGATTGCTGACCTTTGCTGAAAGAAAATAAAACTGCTCGTTAGCTGTCTTCATTTAATTTTCCTTGAAGGAGGGAGAGGGGAAAAGGCGGTCTGCCTTGGGGAGGAGGGAAGGGTGCGTGGGAGCATTCTGATCTTCCAAATAGCTACACATTCCAAAGTCACAAAGCAATGGAAGAACCTGCTGATAGGCTATTGCCAATAGATAATTCAGGAGTTTTGCTATGTGCCCAGAGATCACGGTGGTTCCAGGTGTCACTGTCTGTGATTTAGCACTGTCTTGGGAAAGAGTAATCAGAAAAATTGCCAGGGTGGAATTATATACGATTTCATTTACAAATAAGAAAAGGCAAGCACAATTACAAGGGAGCAGCCCAGGGTTTATCTGTGTGCACTAATATTAAAGGGGGTTCAAAATAAGTAACACATATGTCTTAGCATCCCCGGTGATTTCACGTATGTCTGTGGTCTATGTGGAACCACGGACTTAGTAACTGTGGGTGAAAAAACGATGGATGCGTGTACTTTGCAAGGTGGCCATAAATGTCTGAGTCAGGGTTCTTGTCTTTTAGCCCCCCCCCCCAAAAAAAAAAAAACTGTGGGTCTGGAGAATTAAACTGGGAATTCAAATGAACAAGTTAACCACCATTGACCTTTTGAGTTTTCAAAACATTAAAATATTATTTATCTTGATAACTGTGGTTTTTGGTACTCCCTTAAATTCTGCACCCCAGCTAAGAGCCTTCCTCACCTTACCCTAGCAGTGCCAGGCATGGTTTAGGGTTAAGTGATTTACTCATTACCACAACTAATGAAAAGATTGAAGATGTTACCTCCTGAGGTAACAAACCTGGCAAGCAGTGGAGCCAAATTTCAAAGCCAGAGCCCTGATGCTCCAGCCAGCATCCATGCTCTTAACACTTCCACTGTGCTTCACTACTGCTGATGAACTGGAAAGGATAAGAAGTGGACCGTGTCACCAAGCACTGTGTGATGTCATGGGAAGTTTACACACACACACACACACACACACACACACACACACACCCCTGAAACAATTAGATGCCAGGCAATGACTAATTAAATGGAACAATGTATGGATGAACCAATCTATGATTCAGGGATATTGAAGATCAAAAACAAAGAAACCCTAAATGCTTTATTTAAGTGCTATAGTGAGCACTGCATTAACACATCTGCAAGTCAGTGCCAGCTACTTGCTAAGAGATGTCAAACACAAAGTTCTGGATCAAAGGAGGAAAGGGAATTGGGCTAAGTGTGCTGTCCAGACCTGCACAGATTCTGTCTCTGGTCAATCTATTTGGGGAGTTTACCAATCTCCAATTCAAAAGTGCCTTTGCTTATTTGCCTTTCAACATGAGCTAATGTTTGCAGTGCTGGAAGCATATTAATGCTCGTGCTAACATGTCTTAAAACAATTTTCTCCTCTTAATTAGGAAAAGCATTCTCCCTTAATAATTTGGCACTATGGATATGCTTAGCAAATTTTCTGTGTGACTCTTTCAAAGGTATGTGAGGTGGCACACTGTGACTGCCTGGGAGGAGGGAGGAAGGAGTGCCAAGCCAGGCCAATTGTCCCAAATTATGGTTTAAACGAGCTCTAATCTTACTAAAATTTGTGCTATTCCATAATTCAGTGTAATGGAGAGACCCAAATGCATGAGTCATGTAAACTGTTGCAGGAGATGTCAGGTGAAGAGGCTCCTCTGCAGAAGGGCTGTGAGTAAATGTATTGCTTGTGTACTATTCAGATACCTGCAAAGAAGGACAGAGAAGGAGGAGAGGTTTAAGAGACACACAGCCCTCACCAAAAATAATGCTCCCACAAGCCATGGCCAAGGGCAGCCTCAGGAAACTGAGCTGAGGGCTCTGCTTATTTAAAAATGTTTCTGTACCTGAATTTTCTTTTAGTTGAAGATGGTCTCTTTATTGAATTATCTCGTACATACTCACTTGAATCCAAGCCTGAATCTTATTGATATTGGAATCCTCAGGCATCTAACCCCAGTGCATCAGGGTCAACCTGGTTTTAACCATATTACTTAGGTCTTATGAGTGATTGCTTCTGGTGTTTTATCCTGTTCTGGAGTCTCTATGAAACAGGCAAGGATTTTAGGATTTCAGTTTGGTAGTGGCCAGTTTTGACTGCTCGGAGTAACATAAGAGTTGATTAATTCATATTCATAATCATTTTTAAATCTCCCTACCCTAGCCCATCTACGCATCTCCTTACCTGGTGAAAAGAAGTAGTTTTAATCAAAGATGATATCTATAGAGACATATAATTTTATAACCTGTCCCTTTTAAAACTCGGAAGGTTTTAGTTAACATGTTACAATGATTGGATTGCATATTGGCTCTTCATGAGTTCCTGTAGATCTACCCTAAATATTATGTAGAAGTGTTTCTTATCCGGGAATTGAGAAATAAAGGCATTTTAAAGCAACTAAAGCACACTATGAGGTAAAAAGGTATACAATTTTGCTAAATCCCCTAACATTCCAGGTTATTATAGTTATAGCTACAAATTTTATCTGCCAGCATCTTTCTAGCAGATATTTGCTAGTGATCCTGTAGCTAAGAATTAGATTGATTCTCGAGTGCTTTCAATCTTTCTGGTGGGGCCAATTGGATGCAATTGGAAAACAGAGGCTGATTTTGCTTGTGGAATTTTACCAAAATTTATTGATTTCCTGATGTGTGGCTTAAAGGAAGAAGCTTTGAGTTTATGCAAACTCAGCCTCTCTGTATTGCAACATCATTCCTTGTCCTCTACAGATTAAGTCCCCTGCCCCAGCCCCCATCTTCACAATACTGTGATCCAAAGTGAGGGTCTATAAGCTCTGTTTTGTGTCTAGGGGGCATTTTATTTAGTGAGCTTCTGGACCCTTAACAAACCTGAGGTTAGTAGCTCCCCCAACTCAGAATCAGAACACCTTATTGATTCTGGATTTTTCAGGGTTCCTGGCATAAGGATACTGCCCAGAGGCACATGCCTCCCATCCCCAGCTGCCCTCCCACCCCTGCAATCCAGCTGAAATAAATAAGGCAACACTGCATTGCACTGGCCCTCCAGAGCAAACATTGTAAAGGTCAAGAACTCCAACTCTAAATATACCCAATCCCCAAAGGACTCTATAAACCTTTCCGGGGAAAACAAACAAACAAACAAACAAACAAGCCAGTAATTCATGACCTTAGAAGGTAGTTATATGCCTCAAAAGGGAGTTATTCAAGGAAGATGTGGCAAAGGAGCAGGGCCAGACTATGGAGTTGGGTCTTTGGGGTGCCTGGGTGGCTCAGTTGGTTAAGCATCCAATTTCAGCTCAGGTCATGATCTCAGGGTTTGTGGGTTTGAACCCTACGCTGGGCTCTGTGCTGACAGCTCAGAGCCTGGAGCCTGCTTCAATTCTGGGTCTCCCTCTCTCTTTGCCCCTCCCTCACTCATGGTCTGTCTGTCTGTCTGTCTCTCTCTCTCTCAAAGTAAATAAACATTAAAACTGTCCTCTTTCACTCTTTCAGCTGTGTGTCTTGTTTAGCTTAGAACCCCTCTTCCACCTCAACAGCCTCTGTGTCTCTGTCTAGTTCAGTATGCCTGCTCCTCTTTGTCCATACTGCAGGTCTTACAGAGTCCCTTTGACTCTCTACTCTTCTCTAGCCATTTTATGCCAAGGCTTTTTCCATTCTAATGAGAAGAATCTCTTTTCATTTTTTTTTTATCTCTGCCATCATCACTAGTTTTGTTTGTTTGTTTTCTGGGTCATGGTCATTACATTTCTGATTTCTGTTTTCCATATTTTTGCTTCCTGTATATGAATTCACAGCGAGAAAGTGTGGCAGTTCATTTTCCCCTCCACATTTGCTCCCATGTCAGGTTCTGTATACAGTAGCCTGACAGTTTTTTCTCTTTCCCCACCTGCCCCCTAATGACAGAGCTCAGATCATCTTATATCATCTCTCCTGGTCTCACTGTCACAAGGTCACTGTTCACCTGGATCACACCATCTTCTACTTCTCTCACTGACTACCCAGTTCACCCTGGACCATCATGTGTTCCTGTCGTTGTGACCTGAACTGCTGGCTTACACACACTGAGTCTATCTCTTCTCTCAGGCTTGTTCCATATGCTTATGCAAGAACAGCTGCTCATCTACTTCCATAGTCTTTGGAAGGAAAAAAAAAAAACTAACTTGAGAGACTGCCACACCATCAGACCAAAAATAACACCACAAACCTACAAATTTCCTTCTCTCTGATCTTTTCACTTTATCTAATTTAAGTGTTCCCCTTCTCAAATACCACCACCACCATGACATACATCTCACCACAGCTGACCAGATTCATCAACACAGTAATGCTGACTCAGGATAAAAGTCATAGGTGTCCATATCCTGCCTGGCACATGGGCTTTAGATTATTCCCTTGTACATCATCAGTAAAGGAGAGAGATCACTACATACACGTAGTCTGCAAATCCCTTGGAGACAGAGACTATGTCATAGATTTTGTGGGTGCTTGTTTTTGTTGTTATTATTTTGTTTTTAACCTTGAGTGCCAAGCATTGTGCTGGGAACCTAGAAGGCCCCAAGTAATTCTTCTCGATATTTTGAACGACTGAGTAATTTAATTTCCCCTGAGTAAGGCTAGTTCATTGACATCCCAGGAAGAGCGGCGATAAATTCCAATATAAGCCTACCTCCCCAAATTCCTCCCACCCTTGAAACGGATGTTTTTACAACCTTGCAGATTGGTCGAACACATTTTTGACCGAACAGTTTGTCAGTGTCTTAATGTAGACCATCTCACATGTTTTCTTTTTCTCAACTCTCTCTTCCTCATTTTCCCCACAGGTAATGATCCCTGAATTCATAACACCTCCTGCCTCAAGGTAATGATCCCTGAATTCCTATCTCCATCTGATTTTATTCATTTTTCTACTACATGCTTTCTTTAAAGAAACTTGGCACTCTTTTGTTCCCTATTTCTGTCTTGTTTTTGTTTTATTTTGCATAATTGAAAATTAAAATTAAAAATATCATTGATGACTGGGCAAAGAACTGCACATTTCAAAAACCCCTAAATTTGAGAGCTATTTTTTCTCCAAAACCATTCTCGGCTTTACCCCTGAGATAACCCATAGGAAAGTGATAAGCTGATGAGAAGAGATTGAGCTGCCATTCAAACACGCCCACCACCACACCCCCTTCTTCCATCTCAAGGATAAAATGATATTATTTATAGTATTTTGTAGTAACACCCCAGATTTAGCTCCAGAGGGTTATGCTTTATCTAAACAAGTTCTTTTGTCTCATGTTTACATTTATGGTAGCATAAAAAATCCTGCAAAACAACAAGAAGGCAGCAGATAATATTTTTGAAATATCATTGGGAATCTTGGCAGTAAAATGTACTTAGGCTTCCAAACAGATATAAAGTCATTTCTCAAAGGAACAGACAAATTTATAGGGTTAGTAGATGATGATTAGGCTTAAAAAGGGGGCTACTCAAATAGAATCACAGAACCCTTTCCTTAGCAATACCTTAAGGGACAGAGGTTTGAAGGAGCTGAAACAGCCTCGGAGCCTTGGCCAGAATTCTCCTTAGCTTGCCCCACCTTGTTTAGGTGCTTTGGAACTTTGTGACAAGCTATATGTTATTGGAGGTGCAAGCTAATGACATTAGAACTCAAGCCAGTTTGAAGAGAGGCTTTGTTGTAAAAATAATATTATAGATCAAATCCCATATTTGTCATTTGTCTTGCTTTCTGGATAAAAGAAGAACGTGGCAAAACATGATTCACATTCCCACAGGGTAACAATGGCTGCTGCTGGGCAATGATTTTCTCATTTGAATAGTTCCTGTCTAGCTCACCATGGTGTTTACCATCTCCTCATGTATTTCACTTCATTCATTTAAGTAACTTGGTTGAACTCTGGAGCCATTCCCAATTTCTACCAGAAGCCTTCTGAAAGGTAAGGGTAAATTTATTCAAGAATGATCCCTTGCAAACTGGCCTCCTCATGTTCAGCAGAAGCTGGGTATAGCCCATTGCTTATGGCAATCAGTGGTGGTCTGGACCATAATCCACCTCTGATAATAATGAAAAGTAAGATTGGTTCTTCCTCCACCATGGATATGGCTGTGATAAATTGTGCTACTGGCTTGCCATGTCATATGATTGCAACTGTAAGGCTTGAGACTGATCCCTTGACCGTGTCAGAGGAGAGGGAGTCCTCACCCTCAACCAGGTTAAGCTGAGCTAGCAGGATATGGCCAAATATATAATTTTACTACACTATGTGATTCTGGCCCCTCATCACACCAGCATGGGCCAGTGATAGTTTTGTCATACAACTTAGAAGAGTTAGGGTTTCCTGCCCAGAGTCTGATTCTTAACCTTGTGAGATCTCTGTGCTCAGTCCTAACATGTAACAGGCAATAGGGGCTCACATTTCTGCTACCTCTCTGTTTCTTGGAATTTACCCGTGACCCTGCTACGGTAAGCTTTGTGAGAGTGCTTGTTGACTATTTGCCCTTGTTTCCATAACAATTGGTACCAGACATCTGACCAAAGACCCATCCAGGACTTCCAGTGTAAATAAAAGGATTAGAGATCAAAGTCCTGCCTTGCGGATAGGATAAGTCTTACAGGTGTCTAGTTTGGGCAGCATAGCTGGCTACTGGCATGGCTGATCACAGTTAATGGAAACTAGCCCATGAAGTCCTCAGAAATGGAAGATTAGCAGGAATAAGACGACCTATATTAAATTCCTAGGTTGTTGATAAAGGTTTTAAGAGTCAGAAAGGAGTGAGCTACATTTAGGGTAATATTGAACTATGCCCCCTCATAAACTACACACATTCATACGTGTGCACATACACATACACACACAATGGAGATGAACTCACCAGATGTTTACTGAAGGACTGACTGACTGGTTGGTGTAAGATAGAGGAGATATTAGAGGAGTATGAAGGCCGTCTATAAGATGGGGATAAAGGCGGCTCCCAAATAGAATCCCAAATAGAATAGAGGGATAGCTGACCATTTCCTTGACACTCCAAAGTCACTGAGTGACCCAGAGGTTGATGCAGAGACACAGGCTATCAGACTACAGAAGGCTCCACATGGAATTCATATACTAGATGGACAACTCTGTTTCCTTTTCAGTTTGGTGACACAACATGAGAAAACATAAGACTGTGCTTCTCCCACAACGATGACCTTCCTCAGCCAACATGTCCTGATGACAGACCAGTACCAGAAGTGATATGGGGAGAGACGATAGCCATCTTAGTGTCTGCAAATAAAATAACCTTTCCCCCAGTCCTATTGCTCTTTTGCCAAATTAAGATATGCCACAAGTACATGCCAATAAAACTGATGGTCACCAATGTGTCCTTAGAGGCTAAGCAAGGCACACAGTACAACTATTCCTTCCTTTAACATGACACAGGTTCCTCAGTCACAGAAAAGGCTTGGGAGCCCTGGATGGATGAACTTTGTTTAACCTTTGAACCACAGCCAATGATACCAGTCGTCTTACTTCTCTGGACTTGACCATGTACTCTTCCTCGGGCTATTCTTACAAATTCTTACAAAGTGGGGCACCTGGATGGCTCAGTCTGTTAAGCATCTGACTCTTGATTTCTGCTCAGGTCATGGTCTCAGGGTGGTGAGATCAAGCCCCATGATGGAGCCTGCTTAATATATTCTCATTCTCATTCTCATTCTCTCTCTCTCTCTCTCTCTCTCCCTCCCTCTTTTCCTCCCTCCCTCCCTCCCTCTTTCCTGCCCCTCTCCCTGCTCATGCAAGCTCTCTTTCTCTAAAACAAACAAAAACCCAAAATTCTTATAAAGTGGACCCTCTATGCTTTGGATGAATATGATCAACACTCTGGAATTAGTCACTTGGTCAATATTGACCATCTTTTAGAGTTTCCCATACAAATTGAAATAGTACAAGTTGTTTATATAATAAAGCATGCCATACAGTTAGAGGCCATCTTTGGGAAATGGACTGTGTATTAAGAAATAACTTGTCTGACTGCCTGTGTATGGCCTCTCAAGAAATGAGTTGAAGAATTCCTTCAAAATTCTATGGAAACGAGGTATAGCCCAAGATTCCTGTTCAACAAATACATTTGGAAACAAGTCCTCCAAACTGCCTTCCACATTATGCCAGGGAAGGGCTAGGGGTGACATGGTGACATGTTGCTATTGTCACAGTGACATGTTGCTACTAGCTTGCCAGCCATATGGCAAAGCCATTTTCTAAAGTCACTGGCAAAGTCAGATGGCTATAATTTCCAGGCTTATACCTCTGCCCTGGGTCACAACAGAGGAAAGTTTCTGCTTCCTAATCATAAAATTTACAAGCCCCTTAATGAAGAGTCGGGATCCAATTCCTGGAATCTGATATTCAGTTATGCCGGATTTCTGTGTGTTATTGTAGAATGCAACCGGCAATTCAAGACCTATGTAATTACCATTGCTCATGTCACTATGAGCTTTCCCTACTGAAATAAATCAGGCCTGGTGTGAATGCTGCTTGGGTATGTATCTTCATTTGCAGGATACCACCTGAGGAGTTTGCTTCCCCCGCCCCCCCCCCCCGGAAAACTTCTGTAATATCTTATATTTTCTTACCTAGTTATACTAAATCCTTCAACATTTTCCTATTTGTTTGTAGGGTACTCCTATGTAGGATATTAACAGTATTGATGGATTTTTTAAATATAGAAATGCTGGATGTTGGGGGAAACAAGGATGGATTTAAGTCCTATTTTAAAATTCTGGATGCCCTTATATTTTGTGGGGATTTTTATAGTGCTAATAGGAAAGGGGTGTTTAATACAAAATACCAGTAGCCCACAGGAAATTCAACAGGAACACTAACAAGTTCACCTTTTTTTTTTTTTTTTTTTTTTTTGTCTTGAAAATACCTTCAGTAGGGCTTATCTATAGATGTTCTTGCTCACTGGGCAGGTATTTGAAGCCTAGCCATGCAAAGGGCTGATTCTCAGACTCTGACAAATACTTTGAGGGTCTAGTAAGAAGCCCAAGAAAAGGGGATTGGAGCTCAGTAATTCTAATTTGAATATAAAAGAATGTTTTTCTATTTTATTTCTCAAACTGGTGAGGCAGGAACTATCAATAACATTATTTCAAGTGTTTGATGAATTTGTATAGCAGATTCAATTTACCTAGCCAATTTTAAGTAATCAAAATTAAATTATTTATAAGTCAGTAGAATGTGGGTAATAAATTCTGAGAAGCTCAAAAGAAAGTACATAGTAATATTAAAACTGTTATACAATCAAACCATATTTCCTTTTGCATCTAAAAATTACTTTTTAAATAACCCTGTCAGTGTCATTTGCTTATTGTTTCTTAAATCATAGTTCCATCCTCTTAGTTATTTTCATAATAGATAAATTTGAAGCTTAGAACTGGGTCACTCAGGTCTTTCTTATGCTTGTCTCCTCCCAATTCAAAATATATGTGTCTCCTTTTTTTAAAATTTTTTTTAATGTTTATTTACTTTTGAGAGCGAGAGAAAGAGCACGCGAGAGTGGGGGGAGGGGCAGAGAGGAGGGAGTCACAGAATCTGAAGCAGGCTCCAGGCTCCATGCTGTCAGGACAGAGTCCTGATGCAGGGCTCAAATTCAGGAACCGCCAACATCGTGACCTGAGCCAAAGTCAGATGCTTAACTGAGCCACCCAGACCCCCTACATGTATCTCTTAATAGTACCATATTCACAAGCTTACAGGTAGGCTCAATGCTGGGAAGTAGCAGGACGAATCCATGTTAGAAAATTCTTAGAATGCCTACCTTCTTTCTGACCACATAGCAAAAAGAAAATTAAAAAAAAAAAAAAAAGAAGGAAAGAGAATGGAAAAGGAAAAAGAAAAAATAAGAAAGAAAAAGAAAGAAAAAGAAAAAAAGCATTAGTTGCTTTTATATAAATTTATTTTCCAGAGCACACATGTGTTGCTTTATCATCTTGTCTTTACTTAGTATGAGAACTGGGATTACTACACCTACTAATCAGTGCTAGAAAATCAAGTGGTAAAGACTGGAAGAGGGAATTACCGTAAAACTGCTTTGGTGGTCTTCATCAAGTCCAAAACAAACAAAGTCAGTGGTTTCAGTTAAAGTAGAAATAAGAGGGAAACTGTCATTTTACTGCTGTAATCATCTTTTTTCCATTTCTAAGATATTTGAGGATCTGCTTAACTAGTACAGATATTATTAAATGGGAAACAAAGGGAGAAATCAAACAAATGTGCCATTTTATTTTAGCCTTGCTGAAATTCCCAAATCCCTCTGATTTTGTTTCTCTTTTGTTTTTCAGACAGCCTCAGTGAATTAGATCACAGTCAGCCTCTTGAGACAGAATTAATCACTCATATGTTTTTTTTTTTAATCTATTGAATGAATAAGAGAGGGAGAAAAAAGCAACCAAAATGCTTGCTCAGTTCTTCATATTTGGCCATCTGCCAAATTTATCTGAGGTCATCCTTAGTGGACCCATAAGCTCTTTGGTGAGCTTTCAGTTGCCATGTTAGCTCTTATGTACCCCTATTTAATCGTCTATAGATTAATGTTCCACTTTGTTCTCTACTCCTTTTTGTTTCCTGGGCCATCTGATATTACCACATAGGTTACACAAACCATGAACTGAGAGCCTGAAAGAAATTGTAAGAGTCTTGTAAAGAAATCAGGATGGATGTGGCAAAAGTATAAATAAAATAGCAAAATAGAACAGAGACCTTTCCCCAAAACACCACTGAACTGAAAGAAGGTTCTATAGAGGATGGAGACGGAAGAAAAGAATATAAAGCAATTGTTCTGTTTTAATGCTGCAGGATACAAAAATTGAATGGATACTCTGCAACATGCAAATGTACCCAGAATACCTGACATCAACATTGCTTAAGCAAGCTGATGTGATCCAGCAAGGATAATAAAGTAGTATGAGGCTCTGTGCTTTGGAGCTGACAGAGAGTGAAGCTGTTTGGAACAGAAGTCTGATGGAAACACATCGTAAGCCAATATACAAGAGCAGAAGAAGCAGAAGGAGAGTTAGATGTAGGATTTGCATCCTGAGTGGCTGAGCGTTCTCAAGGTTCTCTCCTCCCTCCTACCTGCCATTGGGCCTCTTACACTGTAACTCGGAAGGCCCTGTATGATTGGGAACCAATTTCCCACATCTTTCTCTTCCATTCATGCCTCCTTACCTGGCCTCCTAGATCCTAACTTTTCCCTGGTGATAGTGCCTTCCATATTCCTGTAACCATACCTCTGACACGTGGAGGAGGGGACAGAGTTGGAAGAATTAATGTTTTTATTTTTGTTCTTTGCTGGCTCTACTAGGCCATTCAGATGAAGAAATTTTATCATAAAAGGGACTGGAGCAAAGGCCATGTTATCCGTATGACACACTCTTCATCCTAGTCACCTTTACCTGTATAGACTTCAGGCACGCCAGCCGGCAGCTGAGCTTGCTTGAATTTATACATCAGTTCTGCCACTTCCCTATCTTGGCTTTAGGCAAATCCCTAGAACTATCAGGTCAGTTTACATGTCTGCAAAATGGAGATAATGACACCTATTTTAGGAAAATGTTAAGGGAAACAACAATGATGCAATGGGAAGGAAACAACTGTAATTTTCTGGAAATGTATTACTTGGTGGTGACTGATGAGATTATTGATATTGTCAAATGTCTCAAGATTTTAGCATCTGTTCCAAATTTTCTTTTCCAACCTATCAGTTAAATCATCCTCCAGGACTTCAACATCCTGTGATGGTGACCACTTTATCTCTCTAGCAATTATACTCTACTATACCTCTCCTGACCTACATTTCTTCCATTCTCAGACACAAATGTTTCAAAGTTTCAGTTTCTGTTGGGAGCATTTTCCAAGTGATATTTTGTAATGTTCAACCATTTTTTTTCTTAAAATCTTGCTACTTGAATTATTGTGTTTCTTACAACTGATGTCATTAGAACTGAAGAAATATGACAATTCCCCGTCTCAGCTGATATCTTTACCATCTCCTACCTGTCCCATGTTCATGGCACTTCATTAATGACTTCCACCCATTGTAGGTTGCCGCCTCAGAAAATCTTTCTAGGTAACCCCTCTAGAGGATCCAGTTCTCCCATCCAATCCTGGATTTCCTCGATTCTTTTCAGAATTTCCTTCAAAGCTATCTATCAAACTTGGGACAAGTACAGGAATCCCCTTTGCCTTCAGTAGCCATGGATCACGTTCCCTGAAACTCAGACTTCATTCCTCTCTTTTACTCTACAGCTCTAAGCTAACCACACCCAGCCCAGGCTTCTGAGCCCTGTTCTACCTTCCCAAAAAAGACAGACATCAATCCCTAGGGAAGAGGTCAGAAACCTTTTTTTGTAAAGGATCAGGTAGTAACTATTTTAGTCAGTATGAACCACATGGCTTCTGTCACAACTATTCAACTCTGTCATGGTAGTGTCAAAGTAGCGATAGACATATATGTAAACAAGTGAGTTCTGCAGTGTTCCAATAAAACATTACTTACAAAATCAGGTGGTAAGGGATGACTCACACATTGCTGTTAGTAATGTAAAATAGCACAGCTAGTCTGTAAAACAGTTTTCTAGTGTCTTATAAAATTAAACATGCAGTTACCGTGTGACCCCAACAATTGCACTATTTGGGCATTTATCCCAGAGAAATGAAAACTTATGTTCACATAAAAACCTATATGCAAATGTTCCTAACAGCTCGTTTATTATAATAAAACCCTGAAAACAACCCAGAGGCCCTTCAATAGGTGAAAAGTAAACAAATCATGGTAGATTCATATCTTGTAATATTAGCCACCAATAAAAGATACGAACTTCCGAAATACACAACAACCTGGAAAAATTTCCAGGGAATAATACTGAGTGGAAAAAGCCAATCCAAAAAGATTTCATAGTGTATAACTCTATCTATATAACCATTCTGAGATTACAATGGAGAAAAGATTAGTGGTTTCCAGGCGAGGTTGGGGTTGGGGAGAGAGGTGAGTGTGGTTATATAAAAGGGCAGCATAAGAGATCCTTATGGTCATCGAACTATTCTGTATCTTGACGCAGGTGGTAGATATATGAAGCCAAACGTGATAAAACTGAACAGAACTAAACACATACACACATGCACACACATACACATGAATATAAGAAAAACTGGGGAAATCTGAATAAGATTGTTATTTTGTCAGTGTTTTCGTTATGATATTATACTGGAGTTTTATAAGACATTATAGAAACTACTGTGAGTAAAGGTTACATGGGAGGGATATCTACTATTTTTTTTTTTTTTTTACAATTTTTATGTCAACCTACAATTATTTGAAAATAAAAAGTTTAACAATAGTAATAAACAGGTGGCAGGTCAGATTTGGCCTGTGGGCTCTAGTTTGCTGACTCTTGCCCTAGAACAATCATTTCTTCATCTGTTTTTAAAATCTAGCTTCCACAAATATGGTTTCCAATTTTCTACTTCTGGTCCTTGACTCTCTCTCTCTTGATCTATTTACTTGTTCCCAATTGCCGGCTCCTTGACTAACATTGCTACATGCTAATCTCAAAATTAAGTTACCATCTACAACTAAGTTATCTTCAATCTGAATCCTACCTTCCATAAAACACCTGTTTCTTCTTCTCTTTGCAGGTCCTTGCTCTGTGAATGGCATCAAGAAATCCTATCAGTCAGATTCGATCAAAAGTCAAGAGTCACCTCTGTTTCTTCTTTTACCCTCTGTAACCAAAAATGTGACAGGATCTATATTTCTATTCCCCAAGATGCATCTACTACTGATTCCTACTGCTATGCCTCTGGGTCAGGTTTTTCTTATTTACCATTTAAAGTATTATCAGAATCTTCTATGTGGTTCCCTCTTGCCTGTTTCTCTCCATTAAGCCATTCTACTCTGGCTCACAGTTCTAAAGAGGGTACTGTCTTGCTGAAATCCACTGTCCAACTCTCTTTTATTTAAGGAGGGAAATCCAGAGTCTTCAGCCTGCCAAGTGGGGCTCTCTCCATCTTTTCCTCAGCTTGTCTTTCTACTCTTGTTACCTATTCATCCTCTATGGACCAGCTGGAAAGGAATGTTTTATATTTCTTACACATTTGTCTCTTGATATCTTTATTCTTTCCTCTGGCTGCATGCCTACTTTCCCACCTCTGCCAGTCAAAATTCTTTCAGATGATGATCAAAATAAGTCAGTCTGTCAGAATGCACCGTTACACTTCATAGACATAACGAATATGGGCATTAGGAAGAATTTTCTTACCAAGAGGCAATGGCAACAGTATTGATTTACAACACAACACTGTCCAGAGAAACCACAAGCTTGGCAGGAAGGATGCATGTATGTGCTGGTGGGCAAGGCACACACTGTATTTAACTAAGCAGCATTGATTTATGTTTGTGATAGGGTGCCAGGAGGCAAGGGAAAAACAAATGAGATTCGGTAAAAAAAAAAAAAATCAAATACTGTTTTTAACAGAATAATTTAAAAATTACACTGACATCCCTCTTGTGTGTGTTCTGCACCACATCATCACAGGATATCCTCTCATGGCCTTTCTGATCTCCAAATAATACTGAATTAATACTGGTATATGTAGATTTTTACTGACAGTGTGGGGTAATGTAGATTCAGGGATGGCTGAATCCAGATGTGCAAATCATATCTGTGGGGATCTCTCTCTCCACTCTTTTTTAATAACGTTTATTTATTTTGAGAGAGAGAGAGAGAGAGAGTGAGAGAGAGAGAGAGAGAGAAGGGGAGGGGCAGAAAGAGAGGAAGATAATCTTAGGCAGGCTCTGCACTGTTAGTGCGGAGCCCAATGTGGGGCTTGAACCCATGAACTGTGTGAGATCATGACCTGAGCCAAAACCAGGAGTACGACTCTCAACTGACTGAGCCACCTAGACACCCCACTCTTTCTCCACTCTTTGACACCACTTTACTTTATTTTGACTTTATTTTCAGATGGGTTTCCCTTTCTGGTGAGAAAAACAACTACTAAGTAGAAGCTTGAGTCTCTCAAAGCCTAGCTCCATGATTTCCTCTACTGAATACTGTTATCCTTGCCTTTAATCCCCTGTGCCAACCTGTTCAAGCAGCTTTTATGGCACTTATATAAACAATCTGTAGGGACATAAAGCAAATCAGTTGTTCCCAGGAATGGAGGAGGATGCCCTACCATGGGTCACAACGGAGGTGATCTTTAGCGCAGTTTTTGGTTTCACAGGTCTATACAATTGTCAAAAATTATTGAATTGTATACTTTAAATGGATGTAGTCTATTGCATGTAAATTATTCTTCAGTAAAGTTCATCAAGGGAAAAGTAAAAACCATGGATGACAGCCCAGTGTGTGACTAATTTAATGTCCTATTGGAAGAATAACCAATGAGGGCTCATGCAACTCATCCCAGTCCATGAGAGCTGATTGTGTACATCTTTCCTAACACCACAAACACTGGACAGTCAAAGACATCTTAATGATGGCTTGAAATCAGCCACAGTGGGAGTATTTACACCATGGATATAGGTAAATGCTACAACTGGCATCTCCCCTGCCCCCACGAACTTACTGTTAAATACTTATTAGCACATCATTGACTGATATCATCTATTATATATACTTTATGCCCAATATTTGTTTATAGCCGTGTACTCACCTCAACTTCTAAGAATTTGATGATAAAAATGGGAAATAGGTAAGAAATTTAGATGCAATATAATATACTGAGAGTAAGTAAGAAATAAATTTCTAATTAGATTCTCTTCTGAAATTTGGGAGGGGTAGGGCAGAGATTATGTTAGAACTAAAAGAAAGAGCAGTAGGTTAGGAGTTGGCATGTTTGAGGCTGACACAAGTTTGTTCTACTTCTAGGACATGTGACTTCAGGCACATCCCCTTTCTTCTGTTAGCCACAGATTTCTCACTTGTAAAATGAAGATTATAACACCATTAAGTCTTAAATCACATGGTTGTTGCAATAAATAAATAAAATCATATCTTTGAAAGTGCCTGTTATTATTTCACTCTCATCTGATGTTTTCAGAAAGTTTAAATGTCTCCCCAAATATATTGTAAGTATCTTGAATGCAGAGAACATAATAGTAATTCAATAGCTACTTAAGAGTTATATAAAGCATTTCCAAATATAAATACTAAGAGTCTTCTATTTTCAGTAAGATTAGGACGTTTAGGTATTTACCTCTCTTTTGAACATGTATATTTAGATTGATTATGGCATTATGTGTGTGATAAAATCAGTCACAATCTTTTTTTTATTGTAACATTTCATTTCTATAACTTAAAACTTCTCCATATTAAAATAGCTTAAAATAGAACCTCTCAAGTGTAGCTTTAAAACTGCATCTAGCTTTCTATGCTTAAATTTAAGTAACCTACAAAAAGGAAATTGTAGAAGCTTCTTAGAAAGAATAAAAGAATTAGAAATAAAACACAAACAGCCTCAGCAGCAGTTAGGAATAGAAAAATCATGGAGTATTTGGTGCTTCATGAAAAGGGAGGAAATGCTTCCTGTGGCACAAAGAAATTCAGAAGGTGAAGAAAGGAGGTTTATGGAAGAACACATTGTCTCTTCCTGAAACCAAAAAGTCAATATGGAGGGTGGACTGTACTAGAACTTCTTTCTAATGGTTTCTTGGGACCAAATGCAAGATGGGCTGCATTAAGACAGATAGGGTCATCAAAACTTGCACCTGAAACCATGGTGGTGTTTCCATGATTATGGAGTTATGTCAGGAAGTTAAAGGATTAAAATGGTCTTTTAGGAACATTTGCTTCATGGCACTAAGATCAATACATGTCCAGGTATGAACACCAAGTCTGGTACTTGGATTCCCGAAGAGAATGGTGTTGAGAATAGACTGGGTAGCCTATGACAAAACAAGAACACCCACTATAAAACTTCTATGAGTTGCAGTCAACAGTAAACTCCGAGTGAAATAGGGCTATCACGTTGTTGTAGCAAAAGCTAAGGCAACCTTTGGATGTGTTGGTAGATTAATTCAACTCTGACGAGGCTATTAATACCTCTGTTTATTCAGCTAGTCAGACCTTGTGTAAAGAATTGTATTCAACCTAACTTAACATACTCTAACAAAGAGTAGACAAACAGTACCATATGAAGAACAGGGGATATTCAAACAGGAGAAGTGAGGATTGTTGCAATGTGTAATAGGGCTGAAGATAATAGCTGTTTTCAAACTGAAGAGTTTTATATGGAAGTCAAAGAAAGTTCATTTTTTCTTTTGAAGTTAAGTTGGGCTACTTAAAAATTTCAAATCAACTTCTCTACAAGTAGAAGGGAGGTTAAGATACATGAAATGTAGGATACTCCCAACTTGAGAATGTGTGAATTCAAGATACAGAACCAAGGTTAATGAAATAAATATATGATATTCTACCCTTTTCATATAAGCTGCTGCTTCTGCTGATTTGAATTGTTTTATTGCAATAATGGAAAGTTTGCATTGATAGATTCCCATTTAATTATCCTACTTGGCAATTGCAAGTAGTTTGCCTTGGAATGGAATATAGTATGAGGCCATGAGACTCATGAAGGATTCAAGTCTCTAAGGCCAGTCTCATTAGCACTGATCTAACATGCTTAGACACGCTCATTTTCACTGGGATCAGAACATGGCATGTTTGCTTGAGTGGTTGACTTTATTATTGAGAAAGGACAACTGGATCATTATTAGAATAGCCTTCCTAGAAGACGAATATTGAGTTATCTTTTACTTATCAATGGTTAAATTAAAAGCAATTCTCATTATGGATTGATGCATTATTCCAGCCTAGGAATTATTGGCTCATGCATTTAATATACTATAAATATAGGATGGCTTTCAAGTTATGATAAACTAGCTTACCTACTGAGCTCAAGCTGACTGCATTATTGACAACACCATTAAAAACAGGAGCACTATTTTACTAATTTAAAGGATGGGTGACAATATTATAATTAAATGGCACAATTCAGCTAAAAACTACAAATTTACCTCCAATTTTCCACTGCTACTTGGTAAAACATAAGTATTTAATCTATTTTGGCATGACAGTCTCAGATAATTGGATTTTATACTTTACTAGACAATTGATCATGTATTCATTTTTTTTAAATGGCAGATGTAATCATGTTGGCATATCATTGGTGAAAACATCTTAGGTCTATACAGGGATATCTTTATTCATTCTCTCACTGCCATCTGCCTATTATCTGCCAGGTATATGGAAATAGTATATTAAAAAAGTCACCATCCTCACTGACCTTGCATACATAAAGCTCCAAAATGTGCCTATGGTATTAGATTTATTCAAATCTATCTTGAGACAAAACATCAATCAAGTGTCAAGACAGAAGACAGACATTTTTAAATGTCAATGTCTCAAAAAAAATTAACTTTGCTTAAACTCCTTTGCATAAAAGTTCTAGAAGACATGCATCCATCAAAACAGAAAAGTGAACCGTGAAAGAGGGAGACAGAGAATCTGGAGCCACACTTCTCAAACCACACCAATATGGCCTGGAGAGCCACAGCAAAATCAGAGGGTGCCATGGAATATTCCAGTCATCAAAGGAGATATAGGGACATCTGTTAGACACCATGTGAATTACCAATATCAACTTGTTGGCACCTAAATACTTAATACACAGAAATGTTATGTATTTCTTTTAGCCTGCAAGTGTCATAGAAAAACACATGTATCACACAACTAATATGAAATGAGAACATTTAAAAATATTTGATCTAGGAAATGGAATATCAGAAGACAAAAGCAAAGGGAATCTTTGGGAGGATGGTGAAAAGAGTCTTCATGTCTAATGTTCAGCAAGTCTAGAGATCCACCAGACAACACTAAGGAAGGTCCAAAGACTAGGAGTTACCTTTCCAAAGAAAAACACGCTAGTATGTCCAATGGGTTTAAACACATTGAGAGAGATCTGCATCACGTTGAAGGCTGTGGTGTGATTTAAGATAAATACATAGAAAAATAAATTAATTAAACTGTGATAATTGTCAACGTACAGATAAGAAAAAAATGCAAGGGGAAAAATAACCATAGTGATATGCCTGGCTCATTTAATAGTAGTTGTTATAATGTAAAATAATGCAAACAGTGAATATCTTTTAAAAGTTGGTGTATTTTGAGAGAATATGGGAGACAGGAAGAATGCAAAGGCATAAATTTTCAGTGTATGTATAAGAAAGAGACTAAATCATCACATTGCATTTAGAAAAGCTAAAAGATAATTCTCATCACTAAAAAAGCTTAAAGTAGCAATAAAATCTTACTACATTAAGTACCAAAAGGGTCAGCTTAAAATGTTGAAGGTGTCTGCCTTCAGGGAACTGGTAATTGGGAGTAGTCAGAATAATTAATTAATTAGCCTCATAGAACTGTTTGACTCTTAAAATTAAGAGTATAACTTTAGTAAAATTTTAAAGCTAAATTATTTAAATAAAGCACATTTGAGACACTGTAGTCTATGCACACTTCCTTGGGTTTTTGTTATGATCTTTGTTTCTTCAGTGATTACTTTATGCGAGCCTGACCTCAGTGGAAGCAGAAGTGAGGATTTGGAAGATGGGGTCCTTCTTTCAGAAGATTTTGAGGTAGGGGCACCTGGGTGGCTCAGTCAGCTGAGCATCTGACTCTTGATTTTGGCTCAAATCATGACCTCATGGTTGGTGAGTTTGGGCTCTATGCTAATGGTGTGGAGCCTACTTGGGATTCTCTCTTTCACTCTCTCTTTGCCTCTCTCCTGCTTGTACTTTCTCTCAAAATAAGTAAACTAAAAAAAAAAAAAAAAAAAAAAAAAAAAAAGATTTTGAAGTAAAAATAAATGAAACAGAATGTAGCAGTTTTGAAGGAGAAAAAAACAAAGTAAAGTTACTTGAGTCTGATAATTTTATTCTTTTTATTTTATTTTGAATTGCACTTTTTAATTAATATACAGTAACATTGCCTTGTGGGTTATAATTATGAATTTTAGTACCTGTATAAGTTCATGTTCTAAAGTCCAGCACTTTAAAAGTGTTCCACATGCTTCTTGTCTCCTAAATTTCTGATTTGAAATCTTCAGTCATGTGAATTTTTATTCTCTCGGGAATAATGTGTCATTTTTCTTTGGCTACTTTTTTGATTTTTTTTTTTTTTTCTTAATCTTAATTTTCAGCAATTTGATTATGATGTTTAAAATTTGCGTTTCTTTGGGTTTGTAGTTTTGAAAGTTCATGGAGTTTCTTAAATCTTTAACTTTATGTCTTTTACCAGATTTGGAAAGTTTTTAGCCATTATTTTAAAAAGTTTTGGCAATATGACAACATCAATGTTAGGCATCTGTACTTTGGTATTGTCATTCAGGTCTCTGCATCTCTGTTATTTTTTATTCAACCTATTATCTCTGTTTGTATTTATTTATTTATTCACTCACATACATACTTACTTATATTTAATATATTTTTTATAAGATTTTATCTTTAAGTAATTTCTACACCCAATGTGAGGTTTGAACTCACAACCTCAAGATCAAGATTTGCATGCTTTACAAACTGAACCAGCCAGGTGCTCTTCTCTGTTTTTATTTTACTTTATTTTTTAATTTTTTAAATGTTTATTATTTAGTTTTGAGAGAGACAGAATGTGAGCAGGGGAGGGGCAGAGAAAGAGAGAGACACAGAATCCAAAACAGGTGCCAGGCTCTGAGCTGTCAGCACATAGCCCTACGTGGGGTTTGAACTCATGAACTGCGAGATCATGACCTAAGCTGAAGTTAGAAGCTTAACAGACTGAGCCACCCAGGCACCCCTTCTCTGTTTTTATATTAGATATTTTTTATTTATGTATCTTCAAACTGAATGCCTATTTCCTGTGTCACTTCCATTCTGCTATTCTTTTGAATAAGGATTTTATTTTGATGAGAATTGTTTTTAATTCTAAAATTTTCATTTTGTTCTTCTTTAAGTTTTCTATTTTATTGCTAGATTCTCTATATTTTCATTTGCTTCAAGAGCATTTGCCCTTATTTCTTGGGAGTGTTATTACAATAGCTGCCTTAAAGTCTTTATTAGATATATCCAACATGTGTTATCTCTGCATGGGTGTCTTTTTTTTTTCTCCAGACAAATTGAGATTTGTCTGTTTCTTTATATGCTAGTCAAATTTGTATTGTATCTGATATTTGAATATTATATTATGAGGCTTTGGGTCTTGTTTAAATCCTGTGAAGAATGTTGATACTTTGGTTTTATCAGGCAATAGCTCTAATAAGTTCAGGTCACAAGTTGTGACCATCAGCCTTCTTAGGATGTGATTTCAGTATCATTTGAAAATGTAAATGTAATTTGTTAAATGTCAATGTAAATGAAATTTACATTTTTACATTACATTTTCAAAGCTTTTGTAATTCTATTTGGACTCTTCCTGGGCATGCATCACCTAGTGGCCAGTCTGGGACTCAGGTGGTGGTCTGTCTTTGTATTCAATTCTCTAAGTCTCTGGTATGCTCTATAGGACCACCACATGCACATCTTGAGGGTAAAACTCAGAGTGCTTAAAAAACTGTATGTGGTAACTTTCTCCATCATCTATCTCCCTTGTACTCTGATTCCTGGCACTTTCTATGGTGCTGTGACCAGAAAGCTGGGCATTATTTATTTTATTCTATCATGTGTTCCTAACACTATGCTCCTGCCTGGGGTCAAGTGGCAGGAGAAAAGAGAATGAAAGAGAGACAGAGAGAAACAGATAGAGAGAGAGACAAAGAGAAAAAGGATGCGGTTTTTTTTTTTCCCCACATTCTTTTGTGATGACAGTTATTTTTATTAGAAGTGAAGGTTTCCCTACTTCTTCATAACTTTAGGTGCTTATGGTTCTCAGATGCTACTATTGATGCTTACAAGAACTCCATTTTCCACTCCTTCAGCCTGAACTGGGATGTTCTTCTGGACCTCTTGTTCATGCCCAAGACTACTTCTTAGTTTTTGGCTGGGGAATGCTAGGTGTGAAAAAAACTAACTTACCCACCCTTCATTCAAGGGTACTTCAAATTCTAGTATTCTACGATCTGCCTGCTTCTGCCTTTTCTGAGTCCTTAAAGATCTCCTCCATGCACCTGTCTAGGTTTTATGAGTACATTCCTTGAGAGACACAGGGTAGAGTATTCTGATTCCATCTCACCCAGGATCCCAGGTCATTTCATTTCTATTCGTGTACTGAGGCATTTAGTTCCATGTTTCTAGTTTTTTTTTTTTTCTTTTAGTGGTAAATAATCTGGAGAACAGAACTTTCTTTCTAATGACCCATAGGGCACTACACTCCAGAAACAATATATTTTCAGGAAGAACACTGCTAATAGAAGTTAGAAGCTCACACTTAGCTATTGAGAAGTGTTCATTCTGACTTTGGCCTTCCAATGGAGAAGTGCAGCCTTTGTCAAGGTTGGATGGCTTTTTATATACAGAACACATGCTATTTCAGTTCACAGATTAGTAGTGGGTATTTGAAATTATGTGAAAACCTAGGAGGGAACAAAAATAAACAGGTGAACAGAAATGAAACGGATATGAGAGACATAGCAAATATATACACATCATGTAATCACTGCAGACAGATTTTTAAGGTAAATACCACTGACCTATTCTGTGGATAAGAAAAATAAAATTAGTGAAGACTTT
Source organism: Panthera uncia (assembly GCF_023721935.1). Lineage (NCBI taxonomy): Eukaryota > Metazoa > Chordata > Mammalia > Carnivora > Felidae > Panthera > Panthera uncia. The sequence continues at coordinate 88,173,216 of NW_026057582.1, forward strand.
GTTACCTACTCATATAATTATTCTGAAATCAGAGAGAGAGAGTAAAAAAACAAAACAAAGGCACTAGTAACAAGCCCCTTTACAGTGTCCAGACACCTCCTTTATATAAAGGGTGTGGAGAAAGTAGACTTCAGAAAGCTTCCTATCCTTTCCTTTTGTTGCCTTTGCTACAGACCTCTCAGAGCTGTGGCTAACTGTGATAAAACTGTCATTCTCTCTTCATTGTTAGTGTTTTGCTTGTTCCTCCAAGTGGCATAAATGAAACCTGGGCTTTCTATGCACACTTGCATGTTGAAGGAGTGCTAAAGACTGGTGGACTAGGGTTTGACATGGAAAGCAGTGAATATTAGTTATAGAGTAAGCATGAGATAACTCGATGCTGCCTGGGGCTGAGGAAGCTAAAACATGCTCCTTAACCTGATGTCCTGATAACAGATTGTTTTTAAAACTAAGTATCACAGATTGTGTAGTCTTTGCCCAATACATGTAGTTCCCCTATTTCCCTGTTTACCATAGGCTAGTATTGTAAAAAAAAAAAAAAAAAAAAAAGGAAATGGTTAGTGATCTTTTGACACATTTGGTCTAGGTTACAGGTAAGCCTAGGTTATGGGGAAAGAGAACTCAAATGAATGTTCATGTGTTTTTTTTTTCTTTTAAAGAATTCAGTTGAAATATTATTGCCAAAGATAATATTTTGCATAGGTAGATTTCACACGATAGGAAGGCCTGTCTGTTGTGATCACTTGATCCTTACAGTAACCCTGTAAGGTAAATGCGACATGTTTTATTATCTTCATTTTTAAAGATATGAAGAAACTAGGTCACAGATATGATGATTCAATATCATACAGCAGTTGTGTTCCCAAAACAGGTTTCAAACAAACAGAATGGTGTTTCTATGTATTCCTCACTCACTCCAATCAGACTTCCACTCCTATCGCTTCAGAGCAAAACTACATATGCAAAGATCATTGATTGCCTCCATGTTTTATAATGTATTTCCTTCCAGCAGCATTGACACAACTGGTCACTGATACCAGATTTAAACTCCTCTTAGTTTTTCCCCTACTTTAATAGCTCTTGCTTTTTCTACTGTTTTTTCCTGGAGTGGCCTGCTTCTCCAAATTTTAAATCATGAAGTTTCTCAAGGATCAGTACTAAGCTCTCCTCTTTTCATAATTTACATCATCTCTCTAAGCATTCCTGGCTACTCCTATAGTTGAACCTTAAAATACATGAAGAAATGTTAACTTTTATAAAGGCAATTTTCACCTTTCTATGCTCTAGAGAATTCACATCATTCATACCCAAATATTCCCTATGAAACACATTCATTTATCACTTTGTTAATTTACTCAAAAATATATATTGAGATTCTACTATTTTCCAGGTACCGTTCTAAGTTTCAGAATGCAAAAGTGGGCCAAAGAGAAAAAAAAAAAAAAAAAGAGCTGCCCTCATGGAATTTGTTTGAATGGACGACACAAATAACCAATAAAACTTTTTATATAATATGAAGTCAGAGTGTGATAAAACCCTAGGAAGAAAATTAAAGCATTTGAGAATGGCAGTGGTTGTGATGTGTATGTGCAAGGAACAAAAGAGAAGACAGGTAAGTTCATTATGAATGGAGAAGCCTGATAGCCCTGTGGGAAGGAGGACCACTTCACCAGAGAAAAAGGGAATTGGACTGAAGGCCAAGAAGATTTGCATTTTGTCTCATCTTGTCTCACTGCCTCCCATGTATTTGGGGAAAAGTCCATTAGTCACTCTGGGAAAAATTCTTAGATGATTTTCTGAGGAACCTTTCAGACCTATGATTTTATTGAAGATTTTGGAAGCGATGGGGTGGAGATACAGGGCTAGATGAGAAATAAAAGTATTGGGGGTTATCACTGTCATTAACTAAACTTTATTTAGTTTTCATATTTTTAAGTTCAGTCATTTTGCCTCACATTTTTATTGAACTCCTATCAGTTGCTGGGCACTGCACACTGCAAGAATGCAGGTAAAGGAGCTCAGGGCCTTTACCTCCACAGGGCTCAGGGTCCAGTTTTTCATGCTTGCCACTCTGGTTCTTCACTATTTGGGATCTGTCCTAGTCTCAGTTTTGCCATACCTTTCAGGTCTTAAGTATCTCCTGTACAGTATTTCCTGAGAGTCTAACAAAGAATGCTAACCAGGAAACCCTAAATGTTTCTCACATAAGCAGATAGATAGATATGGTTCATTTGGAAAGATTTCGAAAGACATAGAGAAGGGCAGTGTGAGTCTTCTCGCACCGGTCCCCGATATTCCCCGTTATTTTCAAACATTCAAACCCCATTATGTAAAAAAAAAAAAAACAAACTTATGTCTTCCAATTCACAGAATCTTTGTAACAGGCCATTTCACAGTTTTAGTGAAAGACATACAATAAATTATATGGAGAGAATCTAGAATACAGATCAGGAATTTAGGGGACAATAAACACACCGCTCAGGGAAACCACCTGTGGTAGTATTACTTGGTGCTCACTAATATCTGAGTTTCTTTTTAGGTCGGGCAAAGATTAAGCTTCCCAGCACTTGGCAATTGGAAAGGGTCTTAAGACAAACTATCGCCAATGAATTGCAAGGAGAAGTGGTAGGTGTCATCGCCTTGCTAAAGTGTCTAATTGCTAGTCCAAGACTCCACAGTATTTTCTTTTCCACTCTCATCAATTAAGGAGGCTTACTGTTAGACTGTAGAAATAATGGAGCTTTCATTAACGTAGATGTCCAACTACACAGAGAACAGTTTCCCCAGAACTCTGTACTAGAGAGAAACCTTTTTTGTGGTAAATCACTGAGATTTAGAGGTTATTATGACCACATAACTTAATCTAACCTTACTAATTTATCATCTATCTGAATTAACTTTTTACCATGTTAAAAACTATTTGGAATCTTTAAGAGTTGTGAGGATGCCCACCAAACAAAGGGTCCATGCAACTTACGATCATCATTTCCACCACTAACTTCCAAGAGATCAACAGACGTTTTTGCCTTTGCTTATTCTTTTTATGTGGAGCATATGCTAATCTTTCCTGTTCTCAGTTCTTTCAACGTGAAAAATCTAGATACTTTAATTTTGGTTGCTTTATCTTCTCTCGCTTTTTTTAAAAAATATTTATTAAAAAAAATTAAAGACCATTTTTTAGGGAGAGGAAGGTACAGAGATTTTCCGAATATCCCCTGCCCCTACACATACATAGCCTCCCCGATTATCAACATAACTCACCAGAATGGTATTTTTTTTAATCAAGGATGAACCTACATTGACACATCATAGTAACCCCAAATCTATTATTCACCTTAGGGTTCACTCTTGGTGTTGCACATTCTGTGGATCTGGACAAAAATCTAGTGACATATGCTCATCATTATAATATATAGAGTATTTTCACTGCCTTAAAAATCCTCTCTGTTCCGCCTATTTAATTTTACTTCCCTCCTCTCCCCTTGGCATCACTGATCTTTTTATTTCTCTGTAGTTTTTTCCTTTTTCATAATGTTTGGAATCACATAGTATGTAGCCTTCTCAGACCTGCTTCTTTCACTTAGTTCTATGCATTTAAGGTTCTATGCATTCATGGCTTGATAAGGCATTTATTTTTAGTGCTGAATTCCTGCTTTTTTTTCCCTTCAGTAACATAGTAACCTCATGTTCATACTGCAAAATTCAAGTTGCTACAGCTTGAGGTTCAGGATTATGTCCAGCTTCACACAGAGAGGCTTCATCCATTAACTTCAGCTGGTTTCATTTTCCAGCCTTCTAATTTTATCAAGTTCATTATTAGTACCCCCAAATCAAGATCTTCTCTAGCTGGTTTTATTAGAGTTCAGATCTCTCTTATATCTGCTATATTCCTGTGATATTCCAATGGCTCATTCTCTCCACGTTCCCAACCCTTCACAAGGAAACTTTAAAATTTCTCTTGTCGAGGCATTCAGTGGACTTCAAGCCCTCACATACTGCACTCGTGCAGCATTTGCTTTTTATTGATCACGAGATTATATTATCAGTTCTCTTTTTTGCTTCTTTCTTATTTTGTCAGGGTTCCTCACCTTGTGCCAAATTTCTGCTTTAGACTGGAGAGGCCTCATGTATTTTATTCCATTGTGGTTTTATTTTCTTCTAAGTAACTTCTATCAGATATAGGTCTCAATTCGAAATAGCCATATTTGCTTGAGATTATTGTTTTAGCTAGAGGAGTGTAACTACATATATGCACAATTGGAAATGGAGTATATCCACACTGGGGTCAAGTGACACAAAATTCTATATTCTAGAATCTTCCCGAATGTGTTTACTGCATTCTTAGAGCCATCTTAAGAATTCTGACAAAGATGATTTAAAATATTTAATATTCTGGGCTCCTTGATTGAGAAGTTTTATTTTAAATACATTAATGCAACCATAAATGAGGAACTTAAATATTGCTATTGTCATTCCCTGAGCCCAAACTTTTAATGAACTAAATTAATATAAGGATGAATTCTCATCACAAAGCTCTGCTCCTAACTGCTTAATTTGAATGTATGGTCTGTTGATTGGCTGAGGGAAGTTAATTGAAATTAATTATAAATAGATAATGTGTAAACTCTGAAAAGTAAAGTAAACCTTTGTGGCACAATTCACTGAGTCTCATGGTAAGAGTAAAAAACTAAAACTTCTATGTTATGTCTATTTAATAATCTTTCTACGCTATTATTTGCCAAAAAATGTAAACCAATTTTAGTATTGCTCAAAGCAGAAGAACAAATTTCAAGATATTTTACATCCAAAATATCTCTGATGATTTTGGACTTAAGCCTCTTCTGAACTAGCATAAACTAAATACAAAGGATATTCATTCATTAATCAATGAATATTTATTTATTTATTTATTTTGCTCTATGTCAGATGATATGCTCAATATGAGAGACTAAGACAAAATAAAAAACTCGTAAGATGTCAAAATGCAGGAGTGCCTGGATGACTCAGTGGGTTGAGCTTGGATGACTCTGGTTTTTGGCTTGGGTCATTTTCTTACAGTTTATGAGGTCGAGCCCCGCATTGGGCTCTGTGCTGACAGTGCAGAGCCTGCTTGGGATTCTCTCTCCCTCTCTTTACCCCTCCCCGCTTGCATGTGAACACACATGTGTTCTCTTTCTCTCTCAAAATAAATGAATAAACATTTAAAAAAAGATGACCAAAGTCTAGTAGGAAGACAGATATATATATAAAAACCATTACAATGTAATGTGAAAAAAATCTAATATTAAAAATGCTAACAAAATATTACAAAAGAACATAAAGGGACAACTAATTCTAGGAAAGCCAGTAAGGCTTCACAAAGGAAATCACATTTTGATTCATCAGATCAAGAAGATGACAGGAGAAAAAGATATTTGCGTGTAACACTTCATTTTTATAGACACACACACACACACACAAAATGTATTGACACAGCTAATTTAATGTGTTAGTAAATAAATGATTGTCCATTCTAAGATGTAAAAGTTGGATAGATTTGTGTTAACTAGGAATGTGAAAATATGTTCACACTGCTCAGAACTGGGTTGTTGGCAAGTTTCTAGAATAGAATAAATGGCTGGTGTACAAATCATGAAAGGTCTGAGTTGGTAGGAGCCTCAGTGACATCCGTATCAAGTCCCTGTTTTATAAGGCAGCAGCTTCATCCCGGAAAGGGGGAGGCAGTTTGCCCAGTGACACTTATTAGTGGAAACAAACAGTAAAAATATTATACAGATACTAAATAATGACACTGTAATAAGTTGGTAATATGCATGTCCTTTGGGGGGATCGTCAAAATTATGACTTGAAAAGCTGTTCCTCAGATACCCCCAAATCTGCTTATCTTTGTATTCAATTTATTTGGTTTGTAGCACTCCTCATCTCTAAATTTCTAAAATTATTGATCTAACTTGAATCGCTCTTCATGTTTTTTTGTTTTGTTTTTTTTTAGGGGGGGAAGTGGCAATTAAGTGACAATGATAGCCTCCCCAGTAGGAAAGTGTATTAGTTTTCTTTATTCAAAATTTGGTTGCAAGTCAGAAAATAAAAATAAATAAATAAACAAACAAACAAATAAATAAATAAATAAATAAAAGATTAGAAACTCTAACTTCTAAACTGGTTCTTTCTGAAACGTTGCTGCTTCCCAAAACAGACTTTGCCTATTTTGTTTTCTTAATGGCAGGAACAGTGACTTTCACTGAGTATTCTTTCTGTAAAAATAAGTGATACAGATTTAAATATGGAAAGTAGATAGGACGAGGGAGAGAGAAGGAGAGAGAGAGGGAGAGAGAATTTCCTTCTGAATATTTAGATCATCTGGGATGTCATATCCAGTTTTGAGGGAATGGATCCCAGGAATCTGAGCTGAGTAAGAAGTTAGAAAGTTCTAGTCTGTATCATGAGGATAGGAAGCAATGTTCAGAACTAAAGTCAGAATCTGGAGAAGCCAGAAGAAATTCAGATAGACAATCAAAGTGAAACATCACAGGAGCAGAGCATAAAGGCAGACCCATGGTTATGGGGAAAGGGGCAAAACGCAGCAACGAAAAATAAGTGATTTCCATTGAGGGTAAGAAGTCAGCAAGCTAAATCTCATCTCCAGCAACTACAAAGATTACTTTGAATCTTGACTATGGATAGAGAGGAAAAGGTTAAGGACTGAGCAGATTATGCCAATATGCTTGATGTTGATAATGTAAACTAGAGAGTGCTTTTAAACCTTTTGGTAGAGATGAGATTTTTTCAAAAAGAAAGTTTTTAGAAGAATCAGGATTTGGGGTATTTTACTTGATAAGGAAAACATTTTCTCCTATAATTCTTCAGTTTAAGAATACAGTAGCCCCCTCACCTTATCTGCAAGGGATATGTGACAAGATCCCCAGTGGATGGCTGAAACTTTGGATAGTACCCAATCCTCCATATATATACACATATATACATATACACATATATACATATATATGTGTGTGTGTGTGTGTGTGTATATATATATATTTACATATATAAATATATATACTCTTTTTTCATATATATATCCATATGATAAAGGTTAATTTATAAATTAGGCACAGTAAGAGATTAACAACAATAATTTATAATAAAATGGAATAATTATAATAATATGCTATAATAATTTATGTGATTGTAGTCTCATTCTCTCTCAAAATATGGTACTGCATTCACTCTTCTTCTTGTGCAGATGTGAGATGATAAAATGCCAATGTGACAGGATGAAGTGAGGTGAGTGATGTGGGCATTGTGACATTGCATTAGGCTACTTTTGCCCTTCTGATGTGTCATCTGAGAGTCATCTGCCTCTGTCCCACAGAACCCAGATTATTGACACAGCAGAAAGTGAAACCACAGAAGAGAGGGGACCACTATAGTAAAAGGTGGATCTTAGTATCCAAAAAACCATTTTTTTCAATGCAGAGAAAGAGCTGTCATAATACCTAATCTGCAAGAGATCATATTTTAAAACAGTGTTTTGTGTCTGCTATAAGCATCCAGGAAGGGTTTACCCAATTGGCAATCCGGGTACCAGAGCCAGAAAAGATGCACTCAATATTCGGAAGAAGAAGTACTGAAAGAAAATCCTTGCTTGGACAAATATCAAAGTAGAATGAAAGAAAGGTCTTTACATGTGGAAATATTGCTGAAGTGTAGAGAAGAGAATTTCTCTGTGTATATTAAAGTACGGAAATCAGAATTTCCTAAGGGTGAAACAGTAATTTAATGAGTATTTTGTAAAAGGAATCCTAAGCCAATAATAAAACATCTTTAAGTTATATAAGGTGGGGGATGCTGATAACTCTGGTGTACAAGGTGCTTTAGGGATGAAAAGAAGATTATCAGGAAAACTCAGTGGTTTCATTATTACTGACTTCACTGAAGTTGTTAGATTCCCACACCTAATTTATTCTTTGAAGCAAATAGGTCAGAGGGATTAGGGATGCTAGCTGTATTCTCACAAGGCTGTTCCAGATCTCCTGACATGGTATACATGTGAAAAAAATATCCAAAAATAAACAAGTACATAAATAAACAAATAACCATTTTACTCAGATGCATCCCCTAGATTTGAGAGAGTGAAGTTACTGAAATAATGGATAAAATGTGTAACTTATGAATTCAGATGCTACTATGCCCACAATTACTTGTGCTATCTGAATTATGAAAGCCAAGCCCTGTACTAAATTTTACAGCTGATATAAGAATAATCTATGGAGATAAAAGTCATCAAGGGAATTATCATATGCTTATGAATAGAATAGGGGGGTGAACTTAGAATGTCGTATTTATCTGAGGTTTTGTTGATTCTGTCCTTTACCAGCAGTTAGTACTATATGGTAATGTGAATGAATTCAAAAGAGGTAATAAGTGCAAAACATGCCCACTTTATATATTTCCCATAATCTCTTTCAGCAACTATTTTTTGTTGTCTTAACAAAGGCATTTGATCTTGGCAACATTTTTTTCAAGAGTTGGATGATTTGATGGATGGTATTTCTTCAGTAGTTGAAGTAGAAGATCAGGATAATTAAAGTCTTAATCCACTGAAGAAATATTTATTTGTTATACATGTGTAGGTATGACCCTATACTTTAGTCATCTCAACCTTCCTTGTCTCTCTCCTTCCGCCTTGCTCTTTGTATACATATTTTCTTAAGATTATGCAAGAGATACTGTAGCTACATCCCCCTGTTATACTAAAGGTTTGCCTTAAGGGTTGTTGCTTGGTACAAATTTGACCTATGATTAAATTCTGATGCAAAATGTTTTTAAGTATAGCAAAATCTGTATTTTGTTTTCCCTTAACTGTAGAAGTTGATCTGTTTTCAGATGCAACCAGATGAAGTAAATTGAGTTGCCAATCTGACCAAGGACCGTGTTGTTTCCTATGAAAGCCAGCCAACTAGATTTTGAAAAGACATCCTCTGCTATTCATGATGAAGAGAGGTGGAAGTGAGGTGTGGAATCTCTATGATCTATTTTAGATTATGACGTCAAAGGGTTAAGGATGAATTACCTTAACTTTGATTATATATGGTTTTTTTTTCAGTTTGAACCACAACCCTAACGTTATTAAAATGTGGCTTTTGTATTTCATTAAAGTTAAGCAATTAGGTTTGCATTTTTGATGCACCATAATTGTAATAGTGTGACATTATTCTGATGATAATGTTCATTGATCTTTCATAATGCAACTACTCACACCATGAATCAAATATAAATCAACACCTTTTTTATTTTACATGCAGTAAAGCCCTCTCTTTTCAGATTGATAATTTGCACTCACAGTATAATCTTCAGCTGTCAGAATGATTTTGGTATAAATCCCATCTGCATTCTTATCACAGATCTTTGAACCTTATGAAAAGTGTTTTAGAAATAAACCAAATACAAGAACAGGGAGAGGTTTTAGCATTACTAATAGTGAAGTCTATTTAATTCCTGAGTAAAATGTTTGACATTCAGACATAGGACAGGCTGCAGCTCCATGAAATCCTCATTTTATACAAAGAACAAAGGTTCATGACCACACCTTCTAGCAGCATCAGAACAAGTAGACACATGGCTATTTGACCTCAATGTCTAGGAGGCCCTTTGTGTTCCAAACCACTCCGAGTTCCATAACTATCAGAGATATTAGTCCCAGAATCTATTCAGATGCCCGAGTTCCTAAATTTATAGCACAAAAGTATCACAATTGCTGTGGTTTTACACTGTGTCAACTGCACCATATTAGAAGTATGATTTCCAGAATTTTCTTCCTATATGGTTCTGGGTTAAGATGAGCTGTAGGAAAAATTTGTGCAAGATTTGGAAAGATGAAGAAAATCAGCAGTTATTCCACTCTGAGGGTTGATGTAGCATGACAGGTACTATTGAAACACATGCATATTGTCACTGATCTGCTACCTCACCTGATTGGAAAAGAGAAAAGACCGACCTGGAGCTCATCCAAGGTCCTTTCTTATCACTTTCAGCTTTTCTCAGGCACATGTGTAGCTTAGTGGTGAAGGGTACCAGGTTCTGCTAAACACCACATTATATTTAAAATTGTAATATGAAATTTATTGTCAAATTGGTTTCCATACAATGCCCAGTGCTCATCCCAACAGGTGTCCTCCTCAAAGTCCATCACCCACTTTCCCCTCCCTACCACCCCCCATCAACCCTCAGTTTATTCTCAGTTTTTAAGAGTCTCTTCTGGTTTGCCTCCCTTCCTCTCTAACTTTTTCCCCCCCTTCCCTCCCCCCATGGTCTTTTGTTAAGTTTCTCAGGATCCACATAAGAGTGAAAACATATGGTATCTGTCTTTCTCTGTAGGACTTATTTCACTTAGCATAACACTCTCCAGTTCCATCCATGTTGCTACAAAAGGCCATATTTCATTCTTTCTCATTGCCATGTAGTATTCCATTGTGTATATAAACCACAATTTCTTTTTCCATTCATCAGTTGATGGACATTTAGGCTCTTTCCATAATTTGGCTATTGTTGAAAGTGCTGCTATAAACATTGGGGTACAAGCGCCCCTATGCATTAGCACTCCTGTATCTCTTGGGTAAATTCCTAGCAGTGCTATTGCTGGATCATGGGGTAGATCTATTTTTAATTTTTTGAGGAACCTCCACACTGTTTTCCAGAGCGGCTGTACCAGTTTGCATTCCCACCAACAGTGCAAGAGGGTTCCCATTTCTAGACATCCTCACCAGCATCTATAGTCTCCTGATTTGTTCATTTTAGCCACTGTGACAGGCGTGAGGTGGTATCTCAGTGTGCTTTTGATTAGTATTTTCCTGATGAGGACTGATGTTGAGCATCTTTTCATGTGCCTGTTGGCCACCTGGATGTCTTCTTTAGAAAAGTGTCTATTCATTTTTTCTTCCCATTTCTTCACTGGATTCTTTGTTTTCCAGGTGTGGAGTTTGGTGAGTTCTTTATAGATTTTGGATACTAGCCCTTTGTCCAATATGTCATTTGCAAATATCTTTTTCCATTCCGTTGGTTGTCTTTTAGTTTTGTTGATTGTTTCCTTTGCAGTGCAGAAGCTTTTTATCTTCATGAAGTCCCAATAGTTCATTTTTGCTTTTAATTCCCTTGCCTTTGGGGATGTGTCAAGTAAGAAATTGCTGTGGCTGAGGTCAGAGAGGTCTTTTCCTGCTTTCTCCTTTAGGGTTTTGATGGTTTCCTATCTCACATTCAGGTCCTTCATCCATTTTGACTCTATTTTTGTGAATGGTGTAAGAGAGTGGTCTAGTTTCAATCTTCTGCATGTTGCTGCCCAGTTCTCCCAGCACCATTTGTTAAAGAGACTATCTTTTTTCCATTGGATAGTCTTTCCTGCTTTGTCAAAGATTAGTTGGCCATACTTTTGTGGGTCCAATTCTGGAGTCTCTATTCTATTCCATTGGTCTATGAAAACACCACATCATTGAGATTGGGTATAGATGTAGGTTTCATTCTGTTCTCCTGGGTTCCAGCTGGTCACTCTCCTTTGCTTCATGTCCCAGGTTTTCTCCCCACTGCCAACTGTGCTGACCTACAGAAACACCGGGTCCGTCGCCAGATGCAACAAGAGCTTTCATAGACTTCTTTATTACCTTTTACAACGTATACTGCCTAATACCTATAATAAACTCCTTTTTCCATATAACTCCTAGTGGTTCTGCTTCCCTGACTGAACCCTCACAATACAATAATAAAGGCTGAATTATAGGCCAGTGATTTTCTTTCAGCTGATAACTGGGGAAGGAGCATGCATTTTCCTCTCTGTGGCTTTATGGTATATGTCAACATGCTTCTATGACCAAAAGGGAAAATCTTGAATTTTTATGTATGTACAGATGTATTTTTTTTTAAGTAGGCTCCATGCCCAGCATGAAGCCCAATGTGGGTCTTGAACTCATGACACTGAGATCAAGATCTGAGCTGAGATGCTTAACCAAGGCATGCAGTGCCACTGTACCCTTTTTAAAATGCAGAAGACCACCTTATACTATCCAGGGAATATGTGGAAATGAAGTCACAGGACCTTGGCTTATTATGATCAGAGTCTCCACTGAGGAGACTCCAGGTCATTGCTTTTGCTATTCCAAATCTTCAAGAACATATACATTTCTGTGTAATGTTGGACGCTTTTTTCCTCCACCAGTCTGTTTCCGTTATTACTAAACCAGGAAGGGAGGAGGAAAAAATCCTGAACATGGGTGATTATTAAAGACTTTATCTCTTCTATGGCAATTGTCTTTTTTTTTTTTTTTCTTGGTCTCTTATTCCTTCTGGCTCTTATACTCACTAAGATAAGGAACTCTCTTGAGAAAAATACAGTTAATCTCCTCTAGAAAATAGCTTTCCTCATCTCTTCTGCTTTCTCATTAAATTTGACTCTCCTATGTTAATTTTAGTTTAATTCATATTTAATTGTTATTTAAAGACATAAAGGGGGTATGATGTTGTGCAGAAGGCGTAGGGGCATTTGAAGAAATTTCTGCAGAAATATCACCTCATCTGTATGGATTCTTTGACCTAGAAAATAAATAAATCAGATGCTGCTTCATGGTGAAGAATCTGTAGGGAAAGGAAAATGGTGGTGAAAATTCACTGGGAGTGAGCCAAGGCATTAGGAACTGGGATAGCGTTATCCAATCTGATTGTACCAATCCAAAAGGAACACACTCAGGTACAGGTTATGGAAGGAAGCTAAGGCAAATGGCTGCAAGGTGGCTTTTTCTGAATTCAGAGCCAGATACATCCAGTACTGATGGCATTTCTCTCAGGAGTAATAAGTTATCCTAAAACACAGTAAGATAGAACATAATATTTGGGAATCTAAAATAGAAGCCAAATGCAGAGATTTTGATGCTGCTGATAATACTTACTGTTCACTTATAATATAATATAGATCTATAATATAATCTAGATCACCTATAGGCAGCTAGGCATGTAGGTACCCTGAGACAAATATGGAACTCCAATTATATTCCTGCTAGAAGAAAAAAATCCAGTTTCTGGAGGGGGGGAAAGAGAAGATAAGGACTTCAGCAAAAGCAATTCAGGACCAGTCATAGAGGAAGCCCATTATTTATGCATCTACTATATGTCTATTGACCATACAGTATATTCTGCCTCCTAGACACTAGGCATGAGGCACTAGGGATGCATTAATTTTCAAAACTGCATTTCCTGGAACTAGTGCTTATGGATTAGTGGCATTACTTGAAAAGTAACTCTGTGAGCAGATATTTATTATTACTATCATTTTGTACAGAAGTTTTGAGAGCTTTTGTACTGCTAATGTGCTTTTTCAAAAGAGGTATATAGCAGGTAGCATTTTCACACACAACCTGTTTGGTGATGCATCTTTTAGGAAATGCTAAAGTCATGAGTAAATACTATCCTTGCTTTCAAAAACCTCACAGTCTATATTGGCAGCTAATAGTGGGAAAAGTGATAAATGTAGGTAAATAAAATACTGGAGTAAGAGAAGTAGAAGGTGAAGAAAATAAATTGTGCTGATGATTCTTCATTTGTTTCTTTGCATTCATTATTTATCTTTCTATTTCTACTCTGTGTCCCAGAAGGGTGATGGCTCCAGACAGCATTATTTGGGCTTCCTTGCCTTTTAGTATCCAGTTGGGATCAGTTGATAAAGGATCCCAGAAGGATATAAGAGGGCATGAAGATAGATAACCATATTATTTTTGTCTCCACCTACCCTTCCTCTACTCCTGGCAGGGGGGTTTTGGCAATAGCTACTTTCTTCTGCTGAAGGTCACAGATCATGTCAAGAAGCCTCTCACATATGCCTATAATTCTCAGTAGGGAACACGGATCCTCTATCCATTCAGCGCTAGAGTGGTAACAACTTCGATTTGCTATTATTTCCTGTGTGTTTCACCATCTGCTGATCATCCCTTAACCCTGCCCACACCTGATTAAAGTATCTTTAATTAAAGTATCCTAATTAAATTGTCTTTAATTAACTTTTGAGTTTATCATCTCAGTTTATTGGGCTAGGACTCTCGGTGACAAAAGAACTATTTGTTGAGTGTCTATGATGTTCCAAACAAGTTAATATACACTACTTCATCTGGTTATCACAAATGTCCTCCAGAGTATGAATTATCATCCCCATTTTATGGAATAAGGTATAAAAGAGAATTAAGACCCACCTCTAAAATTAGCACAACTGACACTTGAGCCCAGCTGTCCAAAACCCATACACATTTTATCACACTATGTTGTTAAGAAAAAAAAAAAGAACCAATTATTGAAAATAGGTCAAAAGATCAGAACCAGACCAGCAACAAGTTTTACTTGATACTGAGCTGACTAAATAATGAACTGCTTTGGTGACAGAACTGCAGAAATAGAGCAACTGGATTGAGTGTGAAGAGAAAAGAACAAAGAGGCAAAAGGGAGAGAGAGGGCAGCCTTTTCCAGAAGCAAAAGCATTTTTTCTCTTTTTTTTTCATAAAGGTTATGAAGACACAATTACACTTAGTGAAAACGGTGTCATAAATTCATATATCCTGCCACCATGAAGGAGGCTTTAATTCTTCTGGAGCTGTGTGTATCTGGGGGAGTCTCTCAACTGCTTACTTTCCTGAATCGTTAAAAAATTAAGATTAGGTAAGCAATGTAACTATAGTTAATAACACTGTACTTGAAATTTGCTAAGTGAGTAGATTCCAAGTGTTCTCAGCCACCCCTCCCCGCCGCCAAGAAAAGAAAGAAAAAAAAGATAGCTATATTAGGTGATGGATATGTTAATTAGCTTGATTGTGGTATTTCACAATGTCTATGTACATCAAAACATCAAGCTGTACAGCTTAAATATGTACAATTTTATTTGTTAGTTTTACCTCAATAAAGCTGGGGAAAATAAGATTAGGAGCAACAACAATACCTTATCTATGGTTTTATAAACACTGGGACCATGGAAAAAGTTTGCTGTTTTCTCTTAAGTTTCAATACATGATATTGCTGCCCATATTTATATTAGAACCTCAAGCCCTACACAAATGTGATAAATTCATATGGCTAATAAAAATATTTCCCTTATTTCTTTTTTTTTTTTTTAATTTTTTTTTTTAAATTTTTTTTTCAACGTTTTTTATTTATTTTTGGGACAGAGACAGAGCATGAACGGGGGAGGGGCAGAGAGAGAGGGAGACACAGAATCTGAAACAGGCTCCAGGCTCCGAGCCATCAGCCCAGAGCCTGACACGTCCCTTATTTCTTAATATATGTCTTAGTATATAAAATCCCTTGGTGCTCTGACCCTATATAAAAACCTAGAGAATTTGAGAAAACCAAATAGGGCAGGGGCGTGTGTAGACACACTGCCAAGAAGATGTAGAAGTTATTAACAAATGGAATTGAGCACAACACACAAAAACATCAACCAACATTTGCAAGAATTCCCAAATGGCAAGATTTTCCAAAGCCAGCAATGTATTTCTTTGCAGGTAGATCCAGGATATGGGTTTCCAAAAGAACTGGCCAGTCTCCGAAAGGGCTTCTAAGGTCTTCTAAGGGAAAGATAGAAGACCTTACCTCAATGGCTGATACGTAAAAACAAATGCAGCCCCAAATTATATACCTTGTATAAACCTGAGAGGATGAAGATAAATGAATATTTATCTTACCCATCTAAATATTACCTTTTGCTAATTCTCACATGATCTACTTGTTTAAGTATGCTGTTCCCCCCTGATTTTCCTGAAAATATTTTTACCAACTAGAATGGACCTCATACTGGTGATAGAGTAGAACATATCTTAACACAAAAGGAAGCTTTTGCCTGCAGGGCCAATATCACATGGATCAAAGATTTTTGATTAAAATACATACAGTGAGGAGTGTAGCTGTGATGTTTTTGTATGATATCTGGATTTTGTAATGAAACACAGCAGGTAGAATGTGAACTTTAGGGTAAAGAAATGCAATATTCCTGAAATCTATGTAGGATCTTTCTAACTCCTGGTATTATGATTAATTTTCTCTGGGAGGCAGCCAGCACTGACATTACACTGCTGTTCAGAGATGTTCCTTTGATGGAGAATATCTGGTGATGCCACTCGGAATAGCTGCACAAATGATGATGGCTATGTCCTTTCTAAATTGAGCTTGTTTGATGAATCAAGAGAAATTTCAGAATGATGTGTAAGTGAGGACTCAGAGTGGAATGTGTGTGTGTGTGTGTACGTGTGTGTGTGTGTGTGTGTGTGTGTGTTATCTTTCCAACTTTTGAGCTGATGTGTAAATTTTGGAAGCCAAAATTATTGTTCTCCAGAGGTGGAACAATGACCAGAAAAGTATCATGAAAAAAATATTAGGTCCAGTGTCAAAATATGATTTGAAGCAAAACGATGCCGCTTTCTGGCCATGAATTTGGAGCAAAAGACAGCAACAGTAACAGTATCTGTATTTGTGTGATGTTGTTAATGACGACATCTTTTTCACAAACAGTCATAAGAATCAACTAAAATGATATACGTGAAAGTGATTATAGATATTTATTTCTGGGAGTGAGGCAGTCCACAGGGTCTTACCAGCTTTCCCTCTAAAAACAACCAAAAGAAATGGATAAAGTATTTTAAGCTCCCTTTAAAAAAATATAGTAAAGGACTGGCAATTAGAAATGGAATATTATTAGTTAAAAAGTCAGTAAAACTGGAACTTTAGAGGGGGATTAGCAAGAGACCGAATTTTACTTCTACCATGAACAATGTGAATGAACTTAATATTGGGCTTTCACGGCTTCAGAGAAGACACAAGACAAAGCCCAAGACCACCTTCAGGTAGAAAATATAAGAGGAGGTGCCCCTACCTTGGCATTAGACTAGGGCCATCCAGGGCAATACTTTGATATAAGGGCATCTAGAAATAAATAAGCCTTTCTTCCCAGGAAACTAGGCAAATCCCCTTTCTCAAGCAATGATTTCAGGGGGAAAGAAAAAATAAATTTCCTACAATGGTAAGACAGACATGGAGATTTTAACCTAAAAAATCCCTGCCATTGTGGCACTCTAGATGTGCACATAGATGGCACAAGAGAAGTGAATGACAATCACTTCTGGAGGAACATGACTTCAGCCTAGATCTCAAAAAACATAAGCCTATAGTTAAAAAAAAGAAAAGAAAAAAAAATCATTAAATGGGTAGGCTAGGGATGGGGGTGCTCTATGATCAAAACCCAACTGTTGCAAAAGACCTAAGAAGGAGTCCCACAAAAAGCTCAAATAGTGAAATTATTGCACAGAATACTAAATAATCATGTTGAATAAGTCTAAAGGTATAAGACATTAAGTGTAAGTAAAGACATAAAGACTTCTGTTTCTGGCTCTCATGGAGTAATTGGTATTAAACTAATCTTCCTGTCAAAAACAACCATTAAAGTTGAACAAAATATAGAAAACAGTTATTTGGAAGCAACACAGAGCAAAGAAGGTATGCAAGAATTGCAGGGATAAGATCCCTAAGAGACAGGAAGTGCTCTGAGGTGAGTGCTATCCTTGCCTCCACTTTTTTTTCCTTTTCAGAACATTTTAAAATAAATAACCAGTTTCATAGAAGCCAGACAGAAAGCAGTGACCTAACGCTTGGGACAGTTATACTAGGTTAAGGAGGCAACAACTGACCCTTAAGCTAGAGCTTGAGGATCAGGATTCCCTCCAAAAACAAGAGCCACAGAGAAAGGAATCCCTATTTACACATGCAGTTTCCCCTTTAACATTAACCAACTCCCATACTGAGCATTCACAAGGCAGCACAATTAAGCAAATAGTTCTTTCTTGTCTTCATTGATTAAGAATTTTTACTATGAATGGGTGTAGAACTTTTTTCATCTATTTAGAAAACTGCAAAAAAAAAAAAACTGCATGCTTTTTTTTTTCTTTTTAGCCTAATACATTGCTCTACATTGTTTGATTTTTTTTTTAAGTGTTTAAATAACCTTGCAATCCTGGTATACATCATACTTAATCATGTATTTTTGTTTTTATATATTGCTAGATTTGGTTTGCTTTTATTTTGTTAAAGATTTTTTCTGCCTATGTTTATTAGTGGTACAGTGATTTTCATTATGTATAATGTCTCTGTCTGGTTTTGTTATCACTGCTGGCCTCATGAATGTGCCAGAATTCCCTACTGTTTTTGTTTGTTTGTTTGTTTGTTTCTGGAAGAACTTGTGTAAAGTTAGTATTACTTGCCGTTTAAATATTTGGTAGAGTTTACCAGTGACATGTTCTTTGTGGAAATACTTTTAACCACATTTTCATTGTCTTTAATGGATACAGGGCTATCCAGGATACCTATTTTCTTGACCAACCTTTGGTAATTTATATCTTTTAAAGCATTTCTCTATTTCATCTAAGTTGTAAAATTTATGGGAATAATTTTTTCAATGTTTATTTACTTTAAGAGAGAGAGTGAGTGAGTGAGCGAGCAGGGGAAGGGCAGTGTTGATCTGGGGGATTTTTTAACAATGTCTTCATTTTTTTTTAATAGACTATTTTTTAGAGCAGTTTTCAGTTCACAGCAAAGCTGAACAGAATGTAGAGAGATTTCCCACATTCTCTGCTTACACACAAACATAGTCTCTCCCATTATCAACATTCCCTACCAAAGAGGTGCATTCATTATAATTCAACAGCCTACACTGACACATCATGACTACCTAGAGTCCACAGTTTACATTAGGTTTCATTCTTTGTCTTGTAAATTCTATTGGTTTGGACAAATTTCAAATGGAAGGTGTTCACCATAGTAGGATTATACAGAATAATTTCACTGCCTTAGAAAATATTCTGTGCCCTGCTTATTCATCTGTCTTTCCTTCCTAAACCCTGGAAACCACTGATTCTTTTTACTGTCTCCATAGTTTTGACTTTTCTAGAATATCATATAGTTGGAATCATGCAGTATGTAACACTTTCAGATTGGCTCCTTTTATTTACTAATACACATACATTAAAGGTTCCTCCATATCTTTTCATTGTACCAGTTTCTTTATTCATTCTCCTACTGAAGGACATGCTGGTTGCTTCCAATTTTTGGCAATTAGGAATAAAGCTGTTATAAATATCTGTGAGCAGGGTTGTTTCTGTTTTTTGTAAATATGAGTTTTCACTTCCTTAGGGTAAGCACCAAAGGAACATGGTTGCTGGATTGTTTGGTAAGAATATGTTCAATTCTGTAAAAGGCTGCCAAACTGCCTTCCAAAATAGCTGTACTCTTCTGCATTCCCACCAGAAATATATGAATGTTCTTCACTTCACATCCTTGCCAGCACTCGGTACTGTTAGCGCTCTGGGTTTTGGCCATTCTAATAGGTGTGCAGTAACATTTCATTGCTTTAATTTGCATTTCCCTATGACTTATGATGTGGTGTATCTTTCCATATGTTTATTTTTCCATCTGCATATCTTCTTTGAGTAGCTGCTTCCTAAGGTTTTTGGCCCATGTTGAATTGAATTGTTCATTTCCTTATTGTTGAGTTTCAGGAGTTCTTTGTATATTTTAGGTAACAGTCCTTTATCAGATATGTCTTTTGCAATTACTTCCTCCCAGTTGGTGGCTTTCTTATCCATTATCTTGATAGTGTCTTTCACAGAACAGAAATTCTTAATTTTAATGAGGTTCAGTTTATCAATCCTTTATTTCATGGATCATGCCTTTAATGTTGTATCTAAAAAGTCATTGCCAAACCCTAAGTTTCTAGATTTTTCCTTTGTTATCTTCTGGGAATTTTATGGCTTAGTATTTCCTTTATTCTTGATATTGATAATTTTTATGTCTTCTTTTTTTCTTAGTAATCATTCTGGCTAGGCTTTTCGTATCATTGATTCTCCCTTTCTTTTTTTCAGATACTGATTTTTTCTCTTATTGTAAATTTCTGCTTTCCAATTGTTTCCTTTGAGTCTTAATTACTCTTATGTTCTACTTTCTCACAGATGTTTAAATTATTTATGTGCAATATTATTTTCTAATAAGAATATTGAATACTATAAAATTTCCTCTAAATACTTCTTTAGCTGATTCCCAATATTGATAAGTTCTGTTTTTATTTTCATTGCATTCCAAGAATTTTCCAAATTCCTTTGTAATTATTTTTTAACTCAACATATGGGTTACTTGGAATTATGTTGTTTGCATTTATATTTGTGTTGATTATCAACTCTTTGGAAATTTTCCAAGTATCTTTGCTGTAATATAGTTCTAGTTTAATTCTGTTGTAATCAGAGAGCATATGTTGCATGTATGGCTTCAATTCTTTTAAAATTATTAGAACTTCATTTCTGGCCCAGAATATGGTCTCTCTTGGTGAATATTCCATGAACACTTATGAACACAAAGTTGTCTATTGCTGTGTGGGATGTTCCAGAAGCAGCAGTTATGTCAGGCTGGTTGATGAAGTATCTGGAGTCTCTTCTATCCCTCCTGATTTGCTGTTTGTTCTATAAATTACTGAAAGGAGTGTTAAGTCTCCAGCCCTAATTGGGAATTTGTGTATTTCTACTTTAAATTTGATTTTTTTTTCTGTGCATTTTGAACCTCTGTTATTAGAAGCGTATACATTTGGGAACTCTATGTTATTAAATTGACACTTTTATAATTATGTGATGCCCTCTGGATTCCTGGTATTATTTATTCCTTTGAAGTATATTTTCTATGATATTAATAGGGACATTCCCAATGTCTTTGATGTTTTCACATGGCTTGATTTTTCATCTTTTAATTTATCTCTATATTTAAGGTACATTGCTGTAGACTGCATGTAGTTTGGTCTTGGTTTTATTTGTATTCAGTTTGTTATTCTTCACATTTTAAATGGGGGTGTTTAGCCATTTACATTTAATGTATTTATTAATAAATCTAACATATTACTAATGGAATTGTTTTTTTTAATTGACATATCTGTTCCTTGTTCCTTTTTTTCTCCCCTCTTTCCTGACCTATTTTATCATTATTTCATTTTATCTCCACTATTGGCTTGGGAATTATTCTCTTTTAAATTTTTTTATTTGTTGTTTCAGCATTTACAGCCTGAGTTTTTACCTTATTATAGCCTAACTTCAATAATATTATGCCACATCAAACATAGTGTAAAACCTATACAATGGTATAAGTCCTTTTCCTTAATTCCATTTTGTGTAGTATTATTGTCATATATTTTACTTCTAAGTATACTTGCCAAAATACATTGTTACTATAGTCATTCTTCACAGCAATTAGTTATATGAAAACTATCTTTTAAATTCACCCTTACTGGGGCGCCTGGGTGTCTCAGTCGGTTAAGCAGCCGACTTGGGCTCAGGTCATGATCTCGCGGTCCGTGGGTTCGAGCCCTGGGTCGGGCTCTGTGCCGACAGCTCAGATCCTGGAGCCTGTTTCAGATTCTGTGTTTCCCTCTCTCTGACCGTCCCCCGTTCATGCTCTGTCTCTTTCTTTCTCAAAAATAAATAAATGTTAAAAAAAATTCACCTTTACTTTTAGTATTTATGGCTCTCTTCATTTCTTTGTGTGTATTCAAGTTTATTTTCTTCCACATTTCCTACCTGCTGGTAACGAATTCTGTCATCTTCCATTTCTCTGAAAATTTTTTTTATTTTACCTTCATTTTTTAAAGATATGTTCCCCAAATGTTTGACTCTAAATTGATGTGTTTTGTTTGTTTCAATTTTGGCACATTAAAGATATAACTCTATTTTCTTATTTTTGAAAAAAACTAAAAAGTGTGCCATAATTCTTACCTTTCTCCTCTGCATGTGTATTTCTTTTTATCTGTTTTCAAGATATTTTCTATTTCTGATTTTCAACCATTTGAGTATAATATGCCTGTGTGTGTGTGTGTGTGTGTGTGTGTGTGAGAGAGAGAGAGAGAGAGAGAGAGAGAGAGAGAGAGACAGACAAACAGAGAGACAGAAAGGGGGAGAAAGACAGATGTAGGATTTTCTCATTTTTATTAAATTTTGAAAAACCAAATGGTCATTGTATCTTAAAATATTTTTTTCTGTCCTACTCTATTCTTGTTCTGCAAGTCCAATTACATATAGATTAGACTGTTTGATATTGTACCATAGCTGTTGAATATTCTATCTTTTGCACTATTTCTCTTTGTTCAGTTTAGATAATTTTTATGGATCTATCTGCAAGTTAAATGATTCTTTAATCAGATATATACAGTCTTACTTCTTCACACTGAAAGAATTATCTCTGATATTACTTTTTTATTTCTAGATTTTCATTGATCTTTTTTAAAAATACTTTTTATTTCTCTGGTGAAATTCTGCATCTCTTTGTGCATGCTGTGCACTTCTTCCACTTGTTACTTTACCACATTAATCATAGTATTTTGAAAGTCTCTGCCTCCTAGATAATAATATTAGGGTCATCTCTGAATATTATTTTTTTTACTGCTTTATCTCTTGGCAATGTGTTTTTTTTTCCTTCTTGCTCTATTGTATTGCTCTTTTGTATATCTCATGGGTTTTTATTAAGTACTTCACATTGTGTAAAAAAGAATATTAGAGACTGAGGTAAAGGGTATTTATATCTGGAATGGGCTGTTAATATATTTATGTTGAGGACACGGAGGTGATGCAGTATAGCAAGGAATTGAACTGAGTTAGTGTTTTTCCCCTTATCATCATGTACCTTCTGCACATGACACAGATTGCTGTTACCTTCTGCTTTCAAGTGTGACTTAATGTACCAAGGGTGTCTATTTTGTCTCAGCTCTCAGCAGTCCTCTACATCTACCATAGCAGGGCCTCCGTCCATACACTCTTGTCCCCTCCACCGCAGTGAACAATGGTGACTTTACTTAGTGCTAAGCTCACAGCTGCCATGTTCTCTGTTCTCTTCGTTCAACTTGTGTGTTTGGCAAACCCTGTGCATGTAGGTTTAACGGGTGAAGCTTTCACAGTGTCTTTGATCTTCTGATAGCTGCCTAGGTCTGTGTTGTATCTGTGGTGGATCTTGTGCAGGAGAGCATTTCCTGGCCTTTCTTGGTAGAAGCAGATCTCAGCTTTGATACAGCTTAGATCCTAAGCTCAGTAGAGTTCCCTGCTCCTCAACAGGAGAAGAGTATTTTTCCTTACACTGTTTTCCTAGAAGTAATCAGTCTTTGTGTCCTGTCTCCTGTCTCCCCCACAGAGGTAAATATGTTTTGCTTGAATCCTATTCCAGAAGTGTTAGATCTCTGTACCAGTCTCCAGTGTCAGCCAGTTATCCCCTATTAACCTCCATCACTAAGGGGCATGCTTTCTGGACCTGGTCTCCAATATTTTTCATAATCACCCTGTTAAGACCCATGGGAAAGAACTTACAGGGGGACTACCCTTATGTCTAAGGCTCCCAGAGATGCTGAATGTCATGCTTGGCCACACTCAGCTTTTAATAGTTAATTAATATGTCAGTTTTTTTTGCAACTCTGCTTTTATGGCTTTTATTTATTATATGCTCTGCCAAAGGTACATGGGTCCTGTATCTTTTCAGAGGGGCTTATTACCCTTTGAAATTCATTTTAGCTTGTTATCTTGTTTTGTTTTTACATTTTTTTAATTTTTTAAATTTATTTTTGAGAGAAACAGAGACAGAGTACTAACAGGGGAGGGTCAGAGAAAGGGAGAGACAGAATCTGAAACAGGCTCCAGGATCCAAGCTATCTGCACAGAGCCTGACACGGGGCTCCAACTCTTGAACCACAAGATCATTACCTGAGACGAAGTCAGACACTTAATCGACTGAGCCACCTAGGAGCCCCATTGTTGTCTTGTTTTCTGATGGGCTCAGAAAATGTTATAATTTAGCATAGTATCCAAATTTTCCTGGTTGTTAGAGTTGAGGTAATATTTTCTTCTGCCTTTCTATATCCCCAGCAGAAGTGGAGCTCACCAGTGTGTTTCGTATTGCTTTGGTAAATGATGTATCGTTTGGTCTTCCTTTGAAACACAGTTCTCTGGTGAGTTTTCTTGCATTATGCACATCCCCTACAGCATACCATTTTCTCTGAGCTTGATAATGCTTTTGTCCACCATGTTTCATAACAGTTCTAGCATTTCTATTTCAGTTAGGTATGAAACATCACCTTTTCTTTTATGCTTCCGGAAGCCATCCTAGCAGTATGTCTATACCATCACCAGAATCCTTGCCAGGGTATTAAGTGTTCTTAATCCTGGGAGAGTGGTGGAAAAAAACCACTAGACTCCCTTTTCCAGCTTATGTTTCATTGCCCTTTGATCAAGCATCCTCAGAATCCAGCTCATGATATTTGCTTGGCTCTTGTAGGGATCCTGCCTAAATCCTATGCTGCTTTGGGAGGTATAGTCCCTTCCTTCTCTTATCAGGCCCAGCTCATTTTCAGCTAAATTATATCCTGACATTAATCCTAGTTGTAGATCTAGTGTCTTTGAGGGGAGTAGAGACAGATTTAAGAGAGGTCACAAGGGGAGAGGTCTATGTAGAATTTTCAAGCTATCACAAAATACTAGCCCTTAGTACGGAGTATTGGGCCATGTCGTCATGCTTGTTAGTGTCAGGGAAATCTGGGGATTTGATGTTGTCAGGAACTTCCTATCAGATGTTCTCATACCATGTGACAAAATTACATTCTTTCCCATCCTGGACTGTGATGTTGGCATTGCAGACTTATCTGGGTTGGGCCTTTGACAGTCCTTGGAGCTTATTCCTCTTATGATTATGTCTTAGGCTGGGTTATCAATTCCTTCTGCTCCACCACTACTTTCACATTTAGCTTTTAATTACTGATCAATCCTATTCTGCTTATTAGCTTTCCAAAGCATAAACACCAGTGATTATTTGTTGCAATATTTTGAATTACCTAATATATAACAGCAGCTAATTAAAATTCTTCATGGATATGCGGCCCTAGTCCCAGGGGACCAGTCTCACCACCACATGCCTGCTTTTTCATCCCCAGCCTAGGCCTTCTTGAGCCCATCAGAAAACACTCCACCTCCCCCTTCAATAAAAGAGTTTCTGTCATTCTGAAAACTAAAAATCCTTCATTAGACAGGATGAGCAAGGGATGGCTTCTGTATTAGAGGCCTTGGCAAGACACATGCTCTCTAGAGGTTAGGAGATAAGCTGTATGGAGTTTTAAAGACCTATGGCTTTGTGAAATTTATGGAGGTCCAGTGGTAAGCAGTGTGCTAGCACATTTCCTACAAAACAAAAGGCAACTTGCGCTCCCTAGCATGCCTTACCCCAGAGAAGAAAGCACGGTGCCAAGTAGGCATTACTGGTTTCTGTAGGCAACATGTTCCACATGTAAACTGTTCCAAGCCATAACTTGTTTTATAACCGCTGCTAGTTTTGAGTGAGACCCAAATCAATAAAGGACTCTAGCAAGTCAAGGCCAACGTGCAATCAGTTTTGTCCCTTGAGGTCTTACCCTCCCGCAGATTCAACGATGCTACAGGTGTCAGTTCATTGTTAGATGTAATTGGTCGTACTGAGATTAAACATGGGCCAGGCTACAGGGAATAATTAAGCCATATGAGCAGGTAGCTGTGAGCACCATTTGTGCCAGTGTCCCTTCCCAGCGTTCACCTATGGCTATTTGGAGGTACTCTTTTACTGATATGGTGAAAGTTTTAACAAATTGGACAACTATTTGGGGCTAAAACTGTATGTGCCTCAACTACCACCAGTGATAAGGTTCTCAGTGCTAGCTAGGCACCAAATGAGCCAGGTTCAAAACACCATCTTATATTTTAGCTTCTTGAGTCACTACTGACATCAGTTGTTGGAGGTTGAAAACACTGGAATAAGGAACTGAAATGTATTACCATTTAATACATTAATAAGGTACTGGGTATTTATTAGCAATCAACAACTGTGGGCAAGAAAGAAAGGAAGCAGCGATCAACAGAGGGAGAAGTCAGGCTTAAGTACAGGCTAGAGAGTCAGTCAGCTTGACCATGTTTCTGGATCACATGTGGCCTGTTAAAGTTCCCCAGATTGGGCCAACATAGTCATGCTTCCATACGATCACTTATTACAATATTGGATATGAGTTATCCTAGGAAGGATATATCCTTAAACGATGAAGTGTTCTACAATCGAGACAAATTCTAAAGGAATTCAGAGCTGGAGGTTCTATCCTGAAAGACAGGGCAACAAGTCCTGTCTTAAAGGGAAATCTGAGAGCACAGTTTCACACTGACCACAGCAAATAATAGAAGGTAATTTTAAACTGATGGAAGACACAGATGCCAGATTGGGCAATTTACATTCAGATGGAAATGAATTTCTCCTAAATGCCTCATGTAATTGGCATAACATCCTCTTTTCCGTTTACCCCGAATTTGAATGTGTCATCACATACGATGATGACAAGGAAACAGGCTTTTTCCAGATGGACTTGTCCAATAGTTTAGCTTTGACTTTTTTCACCCAGGTATGTCAGCTCAGACACCTCAATTAAAAGAACAGTTTAAATACAAAGACGGACTTCTGTAATGAAAGGGAGACTCTCTTTCAGTTAATTATTCACCTAACACTTGCTGAACTAGGTCTTGAGAAATGAAAATAACTAAAGAAGGCTAAAAGCCTCTAGACTTAATGTCTTTTGTGTACATTGCTCAGTATTTCATGGAGGGAGTCACCATGTTTTTCACTAATTTTTTCCTCAGTGCATTACTGTTTTGTTTTTTCTCCCATGGGGACATATTTTTAATCACATAATGGAAGTCAGTGGAAAATAGGATTTACATGACAAATATTTCCATTCAGTCACCTTTGCTATAAGCCAAAGGATTTATTGCTGATAAAACATTTTTTCATGAAATCAATAAATTGAGTATGTGATCTGGTTTATGTACTGTGTGGCATGTGAATTAAAAGATGAATAACCTGCGACCTCTCTCTTTGAAAGAACCTCCATTCCATTAGGGGATAGGAGAGATAGACATAAACAAAATATAAAATAATATGTATCAAGTGCCAGAAGACAAGAGAAGTGATGTAAGCATTCAGAAGAAAGTAACCCTACCTCTGCTAGACATGAGATCTCTAGAAAAAGAAGAAGTGCAAATATTCTTTTTTTAATTCTTTTTTACATTTATTTATTTTTGAGAAACAGAGTGAGACAAAGCGTGAGTGGAGGAGGGGCAGAGAGAGAAGGAGACACAGAATCTGAAGCAGGCTCCAGGCTCTGAGCAAGCAGTCAGCACAGAGCCTGATGCAGGGCTCGAACCCACGAATGTGAGATCATGACCTGAGCCGAAGTCGGACGCTCAACTGACTGAGCCACCCAGGTGCCCCAGAAAGGCAAATATTCTAAGCAGAAACAACAGCATTATAATCAAGACATAAAAGAACAAGAAAGGCAAAAATCTTTTGAGAAATGGATACTGGCCCAGGTTGGCTGCAGCCTACGTTATTTGAAGGAGAATAAATTAAACAAAAGTTTAGCAAGGTGTTTGACTCTGGTGAAAGTTCTATATGTTGACCAAAGGACTTAGGACTTCATTAACCAGACGATGGGAATACTCCTAGGGTTGTTAAGAAGATCGATGCAGTGTAGATTCAGAACCAGGCTTTTAGAAAATTAATTTGATTGCTTGGAGCAATTTGGATTGAATTGAAGAGCTTTGAGAAATAATTAAAAGAATATTTAAATAGTTCAAGTAAGAAGTAATAAGGGCCTAAGGTAAATATTTTCACACAATATTTCAATTTATATTTATTGTTCTCTATCCCAAACTTTTGAACCTAAACTTCTAATACAGTGCTAACCTACAATCTGCTTTTCAAGAAATATGTGTTTAGTAAGTGAACAAATGACTATGCACATGACAGCTTGAAATCAATGAAATCTTTTAAATCATCTGATGTGGGGACTGGAACAGAAAGATTTCAGAGATTTTGGGCTTGAATTGTTGAGGGATGATGATAATGGTTACAGAGGGAGGAAAAAGTTCAGGAGGAAGAGTGGCTTTGAGGGACAATATGGTGATTTTGGTGCAAGATGAGGGACATCCTTACTTGAGTCAAGAGGAAGTGGGAGGGAGTGCTTTTTCTTTCCGAGAGAGAGAGAGAGAGAGAGAGCGAGCGAGCGCAAGCACCCCAAGCAGTCTTCCTGGTCAGCGTGGAGCCCTACACGAGACTCCATCCCACTACCCTGGGATCATGACTCGAGCTGAAATCAAGAGTCAGCTGCTCAACCGACTGAGCCACCCAGGCGCTCCTAATGCTTCTTTCCATCACATTCTCACAAAATGGCACAGAGAGGGGTGGGCACTTGCCTGCTCCTCACAGAGCACAGCATGGCCCCAGTGCACTGAATACTGAAAGGACAGTAACATAATTTTAACACCTTAGGTGTTGTCTTGAGATATCCTAGGAAAGCAACACCTAATGGTAGTTGGTATTTTCTCAGAGGCATAGCAGAAGCATGTACAAACACACCCTAGAGGATATTTCAAGATTTGGCAAAAGGGGTAAATGATCAGCCATCACAAGGGACTCTGAGCAGCAGTCTGGTGGGAAGCAAGAGCCCCCAGATGTGACAGCCATACTTGTTGGACACAAGTGGGACTTATTTGGGACCTGCCCAGAAACTACTGGGGTAGATGGCATGTACTTTGCAGGGGCCTGAGGATTGTCAATAATATAGGTGGGTTATTTATTTTGAAGAATTAATGGGCATCATTGTTAACACGGCCACATAGCGGTCACAGGTGAGGGTATTACAACCAAGCCACACTCCTCTTCTGTAGGAACTGTCTCTCCCACCTCATTTGCTTCCAAGAACTAACCCTATACCCCACTTATCATGTGTTATCAATGGCCAGAAATCAGTTTAGAAACAAGTTTTAAAGCATTCATGATTGATTTTTGAATTTGGAAAAAAAAAAAATGTGCACATTTCCCCAGAAAAGCTAGGCACAGGTTTTCATCCAGAATGAATAATTATGCATAGAACTGATTACTTAAATACACAGTTCATGATTATGAATGAAATTACCTGCATTACACTGAAAATACCTTGCTCTGCATGGATTAAAGAAAGTAAAACTTGATTGCAGATGCTGGAAATTTTAGGTCTTGAGATTTTTCAGTTGCTCTCAAAATATATCACTTACCTCTTATAACATTCCCCTTACAGAAGTAATTTACAAGTTGAAATTGAAAATGAAACATTGGTTATACTGGATTTCACAGTGGAGCAAAATTCCAGGAGCTAAACCACAGGAAAGTAAGTGGATAGTTTTCTGTTTTTACATCATCTAGTTCAGACACTTTCCCCAAAATACAGATACACAGGCCAAGTAATCTTGGGGATTCCAGCAAACCCCCAAACCCTTAAAGTTTCCTCTATAAGCTTATGTACATGTCTAAAATCGTACCTTCATTACTTTACTGGTTTAGGCTTATTTATTAAAATGCACCTTCCTGAGAAGAATAATCCATGAAAGTGTAATCCATCAAAGTAACATAGTGTGAACCAGCTTGTCAGCTCTCTTCCAAACTGACAGCTGGGGAAGAACAGGTTTATTTTCCTATGTTGTTTGGCAATGTCATTTTTCACATCTTTTCTCACTAACCAGATTAGAACCTCGTGTAGGGGAGTGCTTTGGTTTGGCTTTTATCAGATCATTTCATGTGGACTCATTTCTTGTTTGGGTTGGGGGGGATCTCATTTACTTTTCTTGGATTTCATGGAGATTTTTGTAGGAAACCAGCTTGAGAAGTATGTACTGCTTAAAAGGGACTCCATATTGGAATTGTGATCCCAGATCAAAACTAATTTAAAGACACCAGACTCAAAGCACTCTGAAATGTAGGCAAAATACAGATCATCTCCCTTGGTTTATGACTTTATGTTCATAAATCACAGAACTATTTTTAATTATGTTTTGCACTTACGAAAGTAATTCTTTGGATACATATACAAAGTAACATGAAGTTTAAAAAATAAAGTCACTTTAAAAGTTTTATATAGGGGCGCCTGGGTGGCTTGGTCGGTTGAGCGTCCGACTTCAGCTCAGGTCATGATCTCACGGTCCGTGAGTTCGAGCCCCGCGTCGGGCTCTGTGCTGACAGCTCAGAGCCTGGAGCCTGTTTCGGATTCTGTGTCTCCCTCTCTCTCTGCCCCTCCCCTGTTCATGCTCTGTCTCTCTCTGTCTCAAAAATAAATAAACGTTAAAAAAAAAATTTTTTTTTAAAGTTTTATATAAGAGAAAGAAACAGTGGTTTGTTCTCTAATGCCTCTGACCTCTTTTGCCCCATCTTAACGGGAAAGCATTAGATATATTGTTATTTGCAGGTTTTCACAGATATCCTTTATCAAGATGAGAAAACATCCTTGTTTTTCTAGTTTGTTTTGACTTCTTATTGCAAATTTATGTTGAATTTTCTCAAATCATGTTCTGCATCAATTGATATAATTATATATTTTCTGTTTAAGACTATTGACACAGTGAATTAAATAAGATTAGCTAAACTATTAAATCAATAACATTAAATATTAATAATTGATTTTATGAATATTCAAACCATCTTTCCTTCCTAAGATAAAGGGATGTGATATGTTATCCTATTTTATATTACTGGTTTGATTTCCTGCTATCATACTTCTCTGGAAATCTTCAAATCTATTGCTACATCCAAAGCTTCTCATAGGTCAGTAAAATTTTCCATGCGATGAAAACTATATGATAATCTTCAGTTCAATACTCTTCAGCAGACTAAACTGAAAAATTTGGACAATTATTATCCGAGCTCACTGTTTTCTAAGCCATAATTCTGAGAATGTCTTTCTTCTCTCATTAATTTTGATCCTCTGATCTCAGTATCCAAGATCTCCTTTCCTTAGTTATCATTCATTAATTCATTCATTCATTTTTCATGAAGAATATCCTTCATTTCTTTCCTTTAACAAGGTAGGTTTTTGAGATAGTTTTTATATTTTGGAATAACTTTATTTTACCTTCAGCCATGATTGCTAGTTTGCTGGGCATAAAATTTTACATTTAACACATTCTCAACTTAGAATGTTATACTTTATTTTCCATTTTGTTCTGAAAAAGTCCAAACCAATTTTGATTCTTTACCTTTTGATGTTTTGAAACATAATTATGTGATTAGTTGGTTGGTCTCTTCGGTCTTGAGTTCTGGGAAGTTGTCCTTAAGTTCTGGAAATTTCTCTTCTGTAATTTATTTTGTTTTGTGTCAAATGCTATATTCTAAATTTATTTGGCATTAATTTTTCAAAGGAGAAGATAATGGAAATATATTTACAATTATAAAACCAGAAGTCTGCTACTTTCCTCAGTTTATAACTTTAGCAAACATTTTTCCGGAGACAAGGTACCAAAGATGAATTAGTTCCAGACACTGTCCTTTAATTGTTTTTTATCTACTGAGAGATAGATACAGAAATGAATCCTGATGATAACACACTAATGTAGTAAGGGCTGGTAGATGGGTGAATAGAAAGACAGGCTGCATGGAGGGGGACACTGTGCAAGTGAGTTCAGGGAAGATTCCCTGCAAGATATAATACATAAGCTAAAATTCTAAAAGGCATAAGAATTTAAAATCAAATGAAGAAGTAGGTAAAGGACATTCCTGATACAGTAACTTGCATTCATTCATTTACACATTAATTCCTTTACTCACTTATTCAATGAGCATTTATAGAATATTATCTTATTTCAAACATAATTCTAGACAGGGGAATCTATAACCCATAGAATAATCAAGGACATGAAATCACAAAATAACGTACATGCTATGTCTGTGTGTACTTGCGTATCCCTAGAAGCATCTTGGAACTGTTCTGGAGTATAATATATGACAGGAGGTACAGTGGGAAAGATGTCTGGGGACAGGTACCTTCTTAAAGTGCCTGGTATGGAATGGTTAAGTAGTTTGAATTTTTCTTACAGATGTTTGGGTGCCATCATAAGATGTTTTATTTTGTTTGTGTAATGGGATCGTTTTATATGTGTTTCTTATATGTGCTTTTTTAGCTTACCAACTAGTCATCATTTATGGGTCAGAAATTACGATTCTCTTATCTCCTCCAAAATAGCATGATACCACTCATGTGTCTTCGCTTTAGAACAATCAGCTTTATCTATACATCTGTACCTACCTAATTTTCTCTACATCCTTTTGTCCACCTCTCCTTAGTCAGTTGCTTACTAACTCTCACCTTTTCCTCTGCTAAAATAAATTTACATGTCTAAACTGATCTGTGATGTTCTGCAATTTTATCTGTGCTGAAACAATCATATGTAAACATACATCCATTTGTTTTCCTACTTTAACATTCATCTCTATTCAACTCATTATCTTCAAGTTTGTTTAGTCATTAAAAAAATTAGGTCTTATTGTATAATTTCTCAGTGAACCATCACAGAAATACTTTCAAGTTAACTCATATAGCTTTAATTAATTATTTTTAATGGCTGCAAATATTCCACCATGGATATGTACCATAATTTATTCAACCATTTTCCTGTTGATGGTTATTATCTTTGTTTCCAGTTTTATGTCACATGAACAATGCTAAATAAACATCCTCACACATACATCTTGGTGCATTTTTGTTTTAATTTTGTGAGATAGGTCCCAGAGGCAGAATTACTGAGTTGAAAGGTATGTGTATTTTCAAATTTAATGGATTTTGTTGCTAAATTACTTACCCAAAAGACTATGTCATACGTCTACCAGCAAATTAAGAGAATTTGTTTTCCCCATATCTCAGCCAGATAGATATTATTACTCTGTTTAATTTGTGCCAATTGGACTTTATAAAATATTTCATGGTTACTATACTTTTCATTTCTCTGAGTACTGGTAGGTGTGGGGATATATTTATCGCCCATTTGGACTTGCCCTTCTGCTACTTTTGCTGACCACTCATTGGCTTTTCAACTGAACTTTTAAGTAGTTTTGTTTTTAATAGTAATATTTTGTCTGCCATCTATAATTCAAATATGTATAAGAGATGGTCTTAGTATTTTTTCATGTGAAAGTTTAAAACCTTTTGTGGAAAGATATCATTACATTTATAGCCTTTATAGTTTCTATATTACCTATCTTTATGACAAAGGTCTTCCTGACTCCTTTGTTAAGTATATAGTCTTGTTACAGTTTCTAGTAAGTTATTTTCTTCTTTAAAGTTTTGATCCATCTGAATCTTTTCTACTTATGGTGTGAGACAGAAATGAAACTTTCTTTTCTTTCAGATGTACAGGCAATGTGTGAACACTATTGAAATAAAATACCACCCTTATCACATACCAAATTTTCATATGATGTGGTTTGTGTCTAGATTTTTAGTTAGATCCTACTGATTTCTATTTCTATATAAAATCCCATTTTACATTACAGAATATTTTTAATGTTTTTATATTTATTAATGTGAGTTCCTTTTCACTATTCTTGCTTTTGCTTTTATTGGCTATTTTCATAAATTATCCTTTCTTGTCAGTTTAAGTACTTTTGTCAATTCAAAAAAATAATTTAAAACCCTAATCTTTATAAATATTTTAATTGGACTTGAAATACATTTACTTATTAATATTGGGAACATTGATGTTTTTATTCTAATAATCCTTACCATGTGAGAACATGGTATGTTATTTCAATTGTGTTTCTGATTCTTAAAAAATTTCTTCAGTTTATCCTTTCAGTACCTTTTTTGTTAAATTTATTCCTAAGTATTATATACTTTTTTGCTACGGTTACTAAGGGAATATATTCACTATTTTCATTTTTTGATGCTTATTGCTAACAGGAAAAAAAAACACAATAGTATTTTAAACAGACTGTGAACCAACAGACATGAATTTTATTTTTTTTTAATTTTTTTTAACGTTTATTTATTTTTGAGACACAGAGAGACAGAGCATGAAAGGGGGAAGATCAGAGAGAGAGGGAGACACAGAATCTGAAGCAGGCTCCAGGTTCCGAGCTGTCAGCACAGAGCCCGACGCGGGGCTCGAACTCATGGACTATGAGATCATGACCTGAGCCAAAGTCAGACGCTTAACCGGCTGAGCCACCCAGGTGCCCCAACAAACATGAATTTTAAATAGAAAGCTGGTAATAATATGGAGAACAGATTTTCAAGGAATAGAAATGGGGCTAAAGAGGACACTTAGGAGGCCACTGCTGCAGTTCAAGTGGGAGGAAATAAATGCTTGAAATAAGGTGTGGCTGTCAAGTTTAAGTAGATAGAGAATTAATGAATAGGTTTGAGATATAATTGGCAGACCTTGGATGTGGACTTAATACAGGACATATGGGCACAGGAGATGCATAGATTTACTTTCAGATTTCTGACTATCTCCTGAAATGGCAGAGAAAGGAGAGCAAGTAGGACATACCTGCACTCCCATGTTCACTGTACCACTATTGATTTACAACGGCCAAGATATGGAAACAATTCAAGTCTCCATCAATGGAAAAATGGAAGATTATATACAATGGAATATTCTTCAGTCTTTAAAAACAAGGGAATCCCGCCATTTGTGACAATGTGGATGGACCTGGAGGACATGATGGTAAGTGAAATAAGCCAGTCACAGAAGGACAAATACTGTATGATTCCACTTATGTGAGGTATTTAGAATAGTTGAACTCAGAGAAGCAGAGAATACAATTCTCGATGCCTGGTGCTGAGGGGTGAGGGAATCGTGAAGCTGTTATTCCAAGGGTATAAAGTTTCAATTACACTAGTCCTAGGGATCTGCTATACAACATGGTACCTAGAGCCAATGATACGGAATTGTGTACTTCAAAATTTGTTAAGAGGGTAGATCTCACATTGAGTGTTCTTATTGCACACAAACGGACACAAAGAAATTCTGGAAAGTGTCAAAATGCATTAAATTCTACACATTAAGTATGTATACTTCCATGTCTCTTAATGATATTCTAATAAAGCTGCTAAAATATCAATCAATAAATAATTAAAAGACTGACAATGAAAATTAAAGGAGAATGAGCAGGTTAAAAAGTAAATCCACTGTAAATATTTATTTTTTTAACATTTTTTAAATGTTTATTTATTTTTGAGAGGGAGAGAGAGAGAGACAGAGTGCAAGAGGAGGAGGGGCAGAGAGATGGAGACACAGAGTCGGAAGCAGGCTCTAGGCTCTGAGCTGTCAGCACAGAGCCCCATGTGGGGCTCGAACTCACGGACTGTGAGATCATCACCTGAACTGAAGTTGGACACTTAACCAACTGAGCCTTTTAATCTCTAACTTTATATTATAGACCAATGTTTTTCAAAGTTTTGGCAATCCTAAACCAATTACTAGATGACCAGTGCAATTATAGGTTGACACATTTTAGTTAAATACATTTAAAATAAATATTAAAGGCTTCTAAAATAATCATTGTAAAACATAATCTTTGTCATGCTATCTATGTGGTTAGTGTGACCAAGTGGCCACTAACTGCAACTTCTACACATAGTAGGTTCTACTAAATTAAAACATTCTGAATTTCAATTATAGATTTTGAGGAAATAGGAGCAATGATTTATAGCTTTATCAGTTATGGACATTCATCTCAAACATGGATTCAGAAATTACAAAATTACAACTCCTCTTTTTCATTAAAGGCTATTTTCCAGGCCACATCAGATATAAACCAAATGACTGTATCACGCTATTAATTGTTGAATATTTCAATTTGGATGCCAACAACACTCAATTCCCTCATCTACTCTGGCTGCTTTTGATTCCAGAAATTATTTCCACTTTAGATGAGAAATAATAAACTCAATTTATTATCCAGTTCTACCTCCAATAAGTGAAATCAATTATGAAGGAAAAAGTTAAACCTTTTGTAAGGAAGTTATTCATATCACTGTTGGGCTTTCAAAAGAAATCCTCATACTTTATCATCAATTTAAAAATCATAATATTTTCCCTTGGATTTTTGGGGCCAGACTATTCAAGACATTGAATATATCTTTGAAATGTGTTATTTGAGTAGGCCACTTAAAATCATACAGACCTTCTTTGTATTATCAGTGTAATAAGGGAACAGTTTTGCTAACTCTTGAACTCAAATCTTTCCCACACTAAGAGAAAGGAAGCGTGTGTGGAAAAGTAGTCTTTGACCTTCAAATCATTCCCTCACATGACATAATGAAAAGATATTCTCACCATAGCTGTGATTGCATTACATCAATATATTCACTACTTTGGAGAAATGTATTGCCCAATACTGTAGACACTAGACATATGTGGATATTTAAATTTAAATAAAAAGGGGTGCTGGGGGGGGGGTCAGTCGGTTAAGCAGCTGACTTCTGTTCAGGTCATGATCCCATGGCTCCACTCATGAGCCCCACATCAGGCTCTGTGCTGACACCTCAGAGCCTGGAGCCTGCTTTTGATTTTGTGTCTCCCTTTCTCTCTGCTCCTTTCCTGCTCATGCTCGCTCTCTCTCTCTCTCTCTCAAAAATAAATAAACATTAAAAAAATTAAATACATTAAAGTAAAATAGGAATTTATTTTTCAGTTATACTAGCCCCATTTCAAGTGCTCAGTAGACATATGTGTCTAGGGGATACCATATTGAACAAGCAAATAGAAAAAAAAATTCATTATTGCCGAAAGTTCTTTTGGTCATTGTTGTTCTAGAACAATGAATTAAAGTATGTTATTGACTACCAACTATGCTCTTGAATGAATACTGTTTGGGTTAACTTTCGTAGACAGTTTATTTGCCTGTGTGACACATTTTCCTTGCTGTACACATAGCCAATGCTCTTTCACCAAGTTCTAAAGATGCCTTTCCTAGGCTATATTGCAACTCACAAGATAATCATTACTCCAAAACCAAAAAACTCTCTTCTGCATTCCCGTGAGTTTGGTGAAAAACCTAAGATGTGCATTCTCCTATATGTACCATACCTGTGTCAAAGGCTAATATCCCATTCATTAGTAATTCCATCCAATTATAATAAATATTTCCTGACACACATACACACAGACACAAACATACACACATACAGTCCACACATACACCTCAATACACACACTTTTTAAAGTCTCTTTTTTATGTGCTTATGATATCATTGACATCTAATGGTATAACTTTACAGATAAATTTCATTTTATAAATTTTGTCAAACTTATTCTTATTTTTCTGGCATAATATTTGTTACTAATTTGCATTTGGTGTTACATCTTTCTCAGCAGTAGTGTAAGGGTCATTTGTATTTGCTTTTCTTCTGAGAAATATAATTTTGTCTGTTTCTGTCATTTGTGCTCTTGTCCTCAGTAGCAAAAAAAATTATCAACTTTATACAAAAAAAAAAACTGTTTTATCACATTTATGGTAAATCTTGTAATTATTTGAAAATTATGAGAAAAGTTCAATGAATTTATGTTGTCATTTGCTAAATTTTATTAACAGCTAACCCACTGTGGACTAAAAATATTGCCTAATAGTCCTAGCAGAATCCAATTTTTAAATAATTGCATATTTTATAATTCTATTTTTATTTGGTTGATTTTGTGACATCATTACACTTAAAAATTCAATTTCCTAGAACATCTAAATCCGCATACTATACTACCACTAGAGTCCCACTTTTTATTTCTACTAAGAAGATTATTGAGATCATTGTTTTGTGTTCCTGTTTCTATCAAAGCTTTATGTTTTGATAAACAATTACCAGAGCTATTGATCCATTTTTGTCAGTAGGAGGCATAGCAAATCAATTTAATTAAATCAAAAGTATAAATGATATGTATTAAAATATAAATAATATATATGATACATATAAATTGAATATATACTATGAGAATATATATGATGTGATCTATCTAGATATAGATATATAGATATAGATATATTTGATAAATTTACACCTTCTTAAAGCTGTGATAAATTATTCCTTCTTAAAAAATGTGCACAGCCTTTTGAGAAGATGCAAGATATTAAGACAGTATCATAATTAACCTCATATTTCTAATTCTTGAAATATATATTAAAATTACTTTTCCATAACCCATCTACCTCATGTGAATACTTGTTACACAACAGGACTCTGAGAATATTATTGGGGTGATCAAGTAGGGTGCCAATATCTCTAATCCATGTATATTTTTCAAGAGGAGCTTTAATTTTTTTTTTTCATTTTTACTCCTCGGGAAATTATATCCAAGTCAATGAGTGTGGGGAGTCAATAATTTAGAAGATGCCTGAATGTGGTAGTGGCAGGAAACTAGAATGAAAGCTACAACATCTATTTCTAGGATTGACGTGGTAGGTGTCTCAGAAGTGGACTTTAACACAGTCCACTCAGGGATGGAGGCATGGAAGTGCATCCATCGATGTATGATGGCACACAGGATTCAACATACTAACATGATGTACCAGGAGAACAGAGGGCTAATCTCTAGAGAGGACTGACCCTCTCCAAGATGGAGTGGGCCACACAGAGCTCCAGGCAACATAGATGGGGACATACACTCCATGATGTGCTAACTCCCTCCCCGCCTACAAAACCCACCCACACTTAATCCACCACCAACAGAGGTAAATAAATGCAGATCAGTGAGTTGTTATTTGCTCATCTTAATTAAAGAGAATATAATTACAATGCATTAATACACCTAACATATACTATAATTTTATATAAAGAGAAAATTTTATATAAAGAGATTTTACATGAACTATTTCAAGTACAAAATCCTTTTAAAAATTTAAATATGTCATTAAAAAATCTCTCCAAAGTTTATTCTATACTCCTTGACTTCTTCAAATAGAACGTACTGAAGGGCACCTGGGTGGCTAAGTCGATTGGGCATCTGACTTCGGCTCAGGTCATGATCTCACACTCCGTGGGTTCAAGCACTATGTCAGGCTGTGTGCTGACAGCTTGGAGCCTGAAGCCTGCTTCAGATTTTGTGTCTCCCTCTCTCTCTGCCCCTCTCCTGCTCATACTCTGTCTCTGTCTCTCAAAAATGAATAAACATTAAAAAAAAGAAAATACTGAATATAGTGTGTTCCCCTCTAATGATACTACGTGAGGAACATCAATGATTTTGCTGTGCTTTAGTTATTGATGGCTTTAGAGACTCTTGAAGCATGAGAGACTTCCTCCCTTTCCACTAAATGGCCTCAAGTAAGTTATCTTTCTGTTGTTCTGGTTCCTCCTTTGTAGAATACCTGCCTGGAGCTGAGAGTTCTCACCAGAATGCCTGCTTGAAGTACTGTCTTCCCATCCTTCTTTCTTTCCCTTTCTTTCCCTTCCACCATCTCTTCTAAATTACTGTGTCTAATTTGTCTAAGGCTGGCAAATAGGTATTCACATCTACAATAGAAGTGAGTGCATGGTAAGACTCCAGTGGTCTCTGAGCGATGGTCAGTGACTTTCCTGGGGAGGAAAGTAGCAGATTTGAGGAGCTGTCCCCTGGTTCTATGACAGCTGTCCCATGGACTTTTTTTTCTCTTTTCTTTCTGTGTTCTGAGCTGTGTTTCAGAGGATGGAAGTCACCCAACACTTGATTTCTGGTTAGATGGTATAATTTTGTAGTTTATGAAATACATATTTTTTGTTTTCACTGTATCCTTTTATAAAATATTAAATGTAACATGAGAAATTAACAGTAAGAGAAAAAACACAAAGCACATGCCCTTAACCATATGATTTCTGGAATTATCAATTTTCTTAGCATTCGTTCCAGTTAATGTTTCCTGTTACTGCTGTCAAAAATGTTTTCCTTAAGAATGCTAGGTGAGGAAAATCCTGTAGTATAAAACTGTCTTTCCTCTTTGTATTTTTATTCACCATGTACAATACTTTTTAAATTTGAGGAATCACTGCAGCAAGTTGTAAATGATGTATGGAGTGACAAGCCTTTCCTACCACATAAAAAGAGAAATAGCACTGAGCAGTGACTGCTGTGATGCATTGTTTTTTTGTAATATTTACTTTATACAAAGCTTTGGAAACCCAGCAGGCCCTGAACCTTCTACACAGTGAGACGAAACTCAGACCAAAATGCATTTAATGTGCTCATTTCTTTTTTCTTTCTTTTC
This sequence comes from Panthera uncia, assembly GCF_023721935.1. Classification (NCBI taxonomy): domain Eukaryota; kingdom Metazoa; phylum Chordata; class Mammalia; order Carnivora; family Felidae; genus Panthera; species Panthera uncia. Next base: position 88,213,332 of record NW_026057582.1, read on the forward strand.
AATACATTTCCAGTTGAGCAATCAGTTTGATGCCACAGGGTGGCTGTAGGTCTATAGCCCTAGCAATGCAAAGTGCTGGGATCAGGATTGGCTCCGGAGGTGGGAGTTGGAATTGCAGTCCCTCTGGGCTCTCTCTCCAAATCACTACCATCAGCAAGGGAAATTCACTCACAGGAAACTGGATGTGTGTCGGGGATGGAGGAAGGGTACACATGTGCAAAGGCACACGTTTCAGTGGAAAGAACATGTAGTTGGTCTCAGTCACTAAGTCAGCCTCCTTGTAGGTATCCAGTCTTCTGCTCGGCAGGGAGGAATGCTCAAATCCTGGGTCTATGGGCCATTCACCATGAGGCTGTGCCTCGTGGAACATGCTTGGAAGGGGACAGGGATGGTATTAAACATAGACAAAGGTTTGAGTACAGACATATCTGCTGGGAACCTATCCTGAGAGTAAATGGAAGTTAAGGTGTTTTGTTTGTTTTTTAAAGGTCTATTGACTTCAAACTACCAAGGGCATTACCTTAACTTAGAAATACTTATGTGACTGTCTGCATTACAATTCTTCTGTAGGAAGCCCCTCAGTATGAAATTTCCTGGGGTATAGTTGGTGAAGAATGTCTTTGCCTTTACTTGGTACTGTGAAGCCAAGTGACTCTTTCGTGTTAAAGAGGATCAAACACAGAAACACCATCAACTCCTCTATGATCTGGCACCGTTCTCAGGTCAGTCTGTCACAGCCTACCTCAAGGAGTAGCTCAGCTTGGAGCTAGATGTTTTTTTCCTGTAGCATTTGCCTCTAGTGGTTCACAGACAGTTTGGAAAGGGGACAGATTTGGGGCAGAGCCGAAGGAAGGATAAAGTTTATGTGCACAACATGCTCCTATCAGACAGGAGGAAACACTGCATGTATAAACTAATATTGTTTGAATTTTTCTGTTTTCTACAGCTCTACCTCTTTCCTCCCATTTATCAATGACATACCTATCTATAAGAGCACGATTTATGAACCAGGTTGGTAGCCCTCAATCTGTTTTACCAGTTGTCCAGAGATTTGGGTTTCATGGATACAACACTTCCAAACAATACTAATGATCATCAAGCATATATGTGGTCACTATGGAGAAAGCATTGGACATGGGATTTCATGGCCCAGGCAGTTGGAGTTAGGGTGTGTTTATGTAAGCCTAAGTTTCTGATCTAACCTAGGACCCAGAAAACTTAATCTAGCCTCTAAACACATTTGAATCCAGCCCATCTTCAGGCTTGTAGCTATTCTTTTTAGGAACCAAGAATTAAAGACATTTCTATGTTAATTAAGTAAAGCTATTCCCATGAATAATTCATTCACATAGTAGTTTTAGATTTGCAAACAAATATCTCAAAGGTTGTATGTTTGCCCAGGCCCTGTCCCTGCCACCCATTTAAACTGCTAGAGATTAATGGTGCAACCCAAGTTATGATTTAAACTCTCTAGTGGAGTTAACTTTAAAAACCAGATTAATAATTTTCCTTCACATAGTTACACCTCTCATTTAAACTAAATATCTGTAGTCAAATATCTAAACATGAAGATTATGTTTGATAATTTTATGACTATTTTAGTAATGATTCTATATTATATAATTATATACACTTAATAATATAATTATATTCTTATATAATTATATCCTTATACTCTTATATAATATTAATAATTGTTAATTAATTTTTATTACAATTTATCTGAATAATGGAGAATTTTACAAGGACTTTAAAAAGCAAAAATACATGAAGCTTTTAAAATTAAACTTATATCATAATACATTTACATTATCTCATAATAATTTTCTCCTTTTTTTCTCCATTACATTAAGTCCTCTAATATTTCAAGTTTGAAAGGTACAGAAATTCAAGTTAAAATCACTTTTTAATCTCTCTAATAGAATGTCTTTAGGCATTTTCTTATAATTCCAGGGAAAATTTCAGGTTGACATTCTAGCATCACAAATCAGCTCTCTGAATGATCAGATTTCTGATAGCTTTCTCTCCTATAATCAGCATCAATTAAATTAGGTTAAAATTTAAAGTGTCCTAGATATATTACCCCTGCTTTTCCATGCCTATTGTGACTGTATTTTTTATAATCAAAGAAATTTCCTACTACCTCACTGCCTCTCATTATTTAATTGTTTGTTCAACTTTGGTGATTTTTCTCCTTTGCTTTAAATGATCGCTGATTAAACATGTCTAAGTAAGGGCTAAATACTTAGGCTATCTACTAAACTGTTTTTTCCTCTGTTTTAAAATGTTTAGTCAATACAACAGAAATACTGACCCAACTTTGAAAAACAAATGTATGGAACCACAGCCCTAATTACAACATCTGTCACTTACATCCTGAATCCTCATGAACTGTCTCTGCCCTGCATTGTGATGATGATGACCACTAATAATAACAAACACGTATCTAGGGCTTACTATGTGCCAGATGTTGGTCTCAGTGCTTTATCAACTTATTTAATCCTCACAGCAATCCTCTGAAAGGAGATATATTGCTATCCCTATTTTACAGATGAGGAAGCTGAAGTCAAAGAACCTTGAGAAAGTTAGCTTAAGCCATGACAGTATTCAAGCCTGGAATAGCTTCAGACTTCTTGTCTTAGGCGTCCCTCATTAATCCAGCTGTGGAGTTTTTCAGTTCTCTGGAAGAATTTTTCCACAAAAATTATTAGGGAACAACATAGACTTTTCTGACAGTTTTGACAGGGAGACAAAGAACAGCTTACACTATGCACCAGTAGCAAACAATCTGAAAATACAAATTGGATATTTATGTTCTCTGGATTCCCTTCTTGGCAATCCCATCCCCTATAGGCCTTTTCCCTGTGTTGTTCCCACCCCCACACAGCTCTCATTTCCGTAAACTGTCTGTGAATTCTGAGTTCCCCTGCAAACGCCTGGTTCTCTCCTCAGCTGTACAAAACATTCAAGGTCTTCTCAGTCCTTGCTCCCCCACTAGCCTAAAAGAAAAACATCCACGTGCTCAGCTACAACCTGCCTTCCCCAGAATAAATTCCACATCCTCAGAAATAATGGTATATAGTGAGGAAAACTGTGTTTCTATTAGAATTTGTTTCTATGTAGTTACATAGCTTTTGTAATTATCATTTTCATGGCTCATTAAGTTACCGCCTGCTGATATTCTACAATTAATAAACCATTCTTTTATTGTTGAATATTTTGGTAGTTTTTGGTGAGTTTTTTTTGTTGTTGTTTGTTTCTGTTTTGTTTTATGTAATACTGCCATAAACATTTTTATTCATCTGGACTTTGCCTCTGTTGAACTACTGCTTTAGGATAAATTCCCAGAAGAAACATTATTGGGTCAAAGGGTATGAGTATTTTTATGTTGCATTATTTTCCAAGTGGACTGTATCAGTTAACAGAGCTCTCATTTGGGCGTAAGTTAAAAGCCACAGCAAAACATTGTCAACATTATTACTATAGCATTCCTACTATGCTGAAGGATGAAAATATTTTCCTCACATTAATTGTTTTCTATTTGTATTTTCTCCAGTGTAAGTGCTTTTTCCATACTTGGATCATTGCCTATAGGGTGAAAGTTTTCTTTGTTTTGTTTTGGGGTTGGAATACCCTTTACATACAAAGACCACCACCTTTTTGTCTACTGTGCTTGGTACGAGCATTTTAACGTGAAGTTTTGCATTCCAAGTATACTTCAAATAGACTTTGAATTGGTCAGTCTTTTCGTATGTGATTGTTCTTTTTGCTTCAAAGCTAAGAATTCCAGCTCTTCCAGAGATCAGATAACAATTTTATTTTCTCCTTTAAAACAACAGTTCAATGTTCATCTCTTTCATTGACCTGGAATATATTTTGGAGTCTGATGTTGACATTTAGCGTTGAAATAGGTTTTTGTTTTCCAAAGTCTTAAAAACACTGTTTTGTCAAGGACAAATGTGATTTTCATGACAGGAGAAACTTGAAGGGCTGGGTGAGGGGAAGTGTGTGAACAGTTTGGTTTCTGTCAGGGATGAAGGCAAGAGTGGTAAAAAGAAGAACACAAATGGGTCTGCTGGAAGTATGGAAGGCAAAGTATTTTAAGGTTATTTATGTTTTTACTTATTTAAAGACAAAGCACATGCTCCGGGGACTGGCAGATAGAGAGGAGAGTGAGAGAATCCCAAGCAGGCTCTACATTGTCAGCACAGAATCCAACACAGGGCTTGAACTCACGAACCATGAGATCATGACCTCAGCCGAAACCAAGAGTGAACACTTAACCGACTGAGCCACCCAGGTGCCCCTCAAAGTGTCTATTTTACAATCTGGCCTTTGGTAGTCCCTGTGCTGGAATTTTCAATTAGGCACAAGACCTGGAGTTACTCCAGGTAGACTAAGGATCTTTCACTCTAGTATGAAGATTTTAGACCAAAATCTATAAGGAAAGGAAACTATTTAAACCAGGTGTTGAGCATAATTGTAGGTTTAAAGAAGAAAGGAGAATCTGAGTTTGTTCTTCTATTAACTGCAGGCATAAAAACAAACCAAGTTAAAAAAAAAAAAAAACTTTGTTAAAGTTAGAATAAAATAAATCCTTGTTAAAAATAAAAGCTCCTCATAGTGAGTTTTCTGCTACCTTTCCCTAATGACATCTTTGAAAACAAGTCTGGTCAAGTCTCATTCCCCAACATCTGGTAGCTCACAGAGGGCTGTGGCTCCCTTCTATACCCAACAGTAAGCCAGCTCCTATATTCCCTGTGCAGAACCAGGAGTAAAAGGATCACATCAACCAGAAGATGGTAATGGTCACAGGGCAAGTAGCTCTGGCTTGTCCTCTTTTCTTGGCCCCTCTTTTTTCTGATGTTAGCTTCATAAGAGTATCATGCTTGTTTTTACCTAAAGCCATAATTTCTCCTCAAGGTAAAAAGTACAGTTGAGTAACTGAAGAAAACTAAGCTCTGTCTGAGAATTCAGATATTTTATATAGCTGTAATCCTTCGACTTCCTTTATATCCACAAATTCACAGCATATGAATACTAACTTAAAGCACAGATATATTCTTTAATAGCCTGACTCCTCAGTGACAGGGATCCTTCTGTTATAAAAGAATTCTCCTTTAAAAGAATTAGGTCTACAGCAAGAAATTCAAATTAACAAGTATAGCTCTCGAGTACATACAGTACTTCTCTCTGGCCCAGGCATGGGAAGGGGAAACAGAGGGAGGGATAGGACATGCATCAGATGTCTACTTCCCAAGTGTCCTCTGTTCTGTCACCAAGGTCAGAAGAAAGATGTCCTTCCTCCTTCACCAAAGCTAATCCCTTAATCCCATCCCCTCCTGACCTTTCTGTATGGACCAACCTGACTTGCTTGTGTCATCTTATACTTCTTCTCTTTGCAGTAAACACAGGTTATGGGTTGGGGAAGCAAAAAGTGATAATAATAAATAAAGAGAGAGGACTAAGATTTACTGAGTACATGTTTTGGACCAAGCAATTTATGTACATTTCTTATTTCAATATCCTTCAAAATCACAGACCATCACATCAATGTCATGAAATACCATTTCTAATTCATTTTTCAGATCAAAACCCCGAGACTCCAGGAGTTTAAGTAACTTGGACAAGGTTACACTGCTAATATGCCGCAATGTTGGTATTTAAACTCAGATCTGGTTCACTCCAGAGCCTGTGCTCTGTACCACTTAGTCTTGCCAAGCGGCAAATCTCCTCTGTCATAAAAAAGCAAAGCCAAACATTTTTGACCCTGCTACTCCTTCCAGCTTCTATCTGATTAGTCCAGATGTCTTCTGACAAGTCCTGATTACTCCACCAGCCAACCCAGGTCCCTGCCTCCTTGCCACACCTCTAGCTCTCTGTCTGTAATTCTATTAGGGCCATCACTATGCAGGCTGTCTCCTTTTCCAGGTTCCAGCAAAACAAAGGTTTTAAGATGATGGGTTCAGATGCTAGACTCTTTGAATTTATATTCGGTCTTGAGCTGATTAGCTGAATGAGCCTGAAAAAATAACTTTTCCTTTTTTGCATTTTGCCCACTGTAAAAAGATGAAAAGTAAAAATATTTATCATAAATTGAAATAATCCTGTCTATAGTAAGAGCTCAATAAACACTGATTACTCTTTTAGGCTGATAAACTATGGGGCTGCAATTGGGTGATATTCGTGTATCTATTGCACCTAACATGGTATCTGGTTCATAAGAATTTAATAAAATTTTGTTGACTAAATTACCATAGTTAAAAGGAATCTATGCTCATTGCTTTTAACTTATTTTCTCTAAGCCCTTATAATCTGGCAAAAACTACCACCAATCCACTAAAATTGTCATTTTCAAAGTCATTAGTAACATTTTAATTGTAAAATTCAATTGTTCTCTCTCCTTAATTTATTTAATATTGGACAGTGGTGCCAATGCCCTACTTTCTGAAACTCTTCTTACTCCTTACCAATAGTATGGTGTCCAAATGGATCTAAATGTATCCTTCATTGCCAAATCTGTTGATTTAACCTATATATCCTCATGACCAAATCTATTGGTCTTACCACCTACACAATCTCTTTAGTCTACTTGCCTCTCCTCACATGCACTGCTATCCATCCAATCCTAGTTTTTATAACCTCATACCAACACTACAATAACAACTCCTAATTAGTCATCTTATACTCTTTCCTCAGTCTCATCCTTATATTATATTTAGGCTAGAGTTCTCTTTTCAAAATACAAATCTGAGGCATGAAACCCACCAATGCCTTCCCTTTGCTCTTAGAATAAAGAAAAACATCGCTAACATGGCTGGCCAGGCCAAATACATTCCGACCCTTCCTTCACTGCTCCAGCTTCATATCCAGCAGACTTCCTTTTGCTTCCTGAGCTCCGGCCACACCAGCTTTCTTTAGGTTCATGTATAATTCTATTCTCCTTAATGGCCCCAGGATAAATGGAGTTCCCCTGAACATTTTTTTCCCATCTCTTAGCCTTGTTAACTCCAATTTTATCTTTCTATATTTTCCTATTTACCTTCCTATAGTTTCCCAGGATATTCTTCCCTGGGCTCCCCAACCAGGTCAATAGCCTCCATTAAACACTCTTAGAGAGTGCCATTCCTTTCCTTCAGAGAAATTAGCACAGCTCTGATCTCATATATATTTGTCAGATTATTTGATTAACGTCTGTCTCTCGTACTAAACTAGAAGTTCCACGAGAGTGGTGGCACGTCTAATTTATTCACTTTTGCACACCTAGGATTCACACCAGTGCCTGGCACATTGAATGAGCTCAAAATATTTTGTTAAATGAATGAATGAATCCATCAATCAATGAATGGCCAATTTGATTTCCCACTTTTGAGCATTCCTTCTGTCATTTTGTTATCTTTCTTTTCCTCATCACACCCAAAATACAGGCTTTCTGTAGGCTCAGTCATTATCTTTTGTCTCTTCATAATTTCTCCCTTAGTAATATCATCCTTTCTCATAGCTTTAGCCACCACACCCGTGTGGATGACTCCCTGACCTCAGGCTCTAGCCTGTGCAGCCAACTCTTCTGAGCTGCAGGCTCCCATACACAGCCATTTGCCTTCCTTCAGCCCAATATCCAAACGAAATTTGTCATCTTTCACCTTGATTTTATGTCTTCTGCCTTTACTTCTGTTAGTGTAATTACTATTGTACTTAGCCAGTTTCAAAGGGTTAGTGTCTTTTGACTTCTCTTCTCCATAACTTCCCATATCTAGTCCATAGTTTCTATCAGTACCTCCACAGTATCCTTCCTATTCTTTTTATTCTTTTCTTTTTCACTCCCCTACTGAAGGGTGCGATGTGTAGGGATTAAGTATCAGAGAATCAGTGATTGAGAGACAAGTAGATTAGAATCAGTAACATGTAAATGAAAGGACTTGGTGCAACAAAACAAGGAACCAGATACCACCTACCAGCAATGAGGACGACCTCATAACTTAGGCAGCCCTTTAATTCCTCTGGGAGATTCTATATCTCTCCTGGTAAGGCAAGTGCCAGTTCCCATGTGTGGCTTCAAGAGGGGAGGCGGATGGATATTAAATGATACACGGCAATACTGTTGCACGAAGAAGCATAACTCCCAAAGGGAAAATCTTTCCGGGGTTCAGTCCCAAAGCTTCCCCACACAGGATTACGTATTTGATGGTAATCACAAAAACAGGCTGCTACCTGTTTTGCAGCTTTGTTTCAGCAAACTCATTCTTTGTAATTTCCAGGCTGTGGAATGATCCATCTAAATTTTCTTCACATAAATGCTGCTTGATGAATAAAAGTACAGTGCAGATTATGTCCCTTAATGGTCCCGCTAATCTTCTGTAATAATGGTGGGTGATGATTACTGTTTATGTTATTCAAGGTAAAAATGGATTTGTATCTGTGTGTGTGTGTGTGATTTTGATTTGGAAGGGGAAAAAAAAAAAAAGAAATGGGACAGCTGAGTCGGAACGCAAGATTGAAGAAATGGATTAGCACTGATTATTTCTGATTATTTCAGTCCTCTACATGAGGTAAATGCATTAGAAAACCATGTGATTTTCATATTTTAATATTTGATTTCTGAATCACCGCAAGTGATAAGTAAAAGAAAAGTGCAGCAGATGTTATTTTATGTTCTGTTTATGAAGTGGAGACAATTCCAAAAAGTACAGGGATTACTGGCATAAAAGCAGAGAGTTCAGTTCCAGTGTCTCTTCCGGGCCTCTACCTCCTAGGTAGCAGAAACACAAGTATCATCTTCAGACGTTTCCACCCATTATCTCTGTTTGCAAAACTTAACTGTGCCCACCTAATTCCCTGCCCACTTCTGTTTCTGTTAACTTGGCTGCCAATTATAAAATCATGTGGATAGGTGAAGCGTAAACAATGGATAAATGATTTGTAGACCAAGAAACGGTGTTGCTGTGTTTTTTTTTTCCCCTTTTCTTTTCTGTTCATAACCCAGCAACACCTGGGAAGCAGGGGTGGGAAGGATTTCTTATCTGAAGATTCTCCTCTGACATCCATACTATACTGCTAAATACTCCTCTCTGTCACAGCTACCCAAGTGTGGCTCATGCCAGCAGCCATTTTAAAGAATTTGCTTTCTCTTTAGTAAAACATGAGGGAGAAAGTCCCATGCAGAATAGATTCAATTTTTTCTTAATTTTAATTTTTTTTATTTAAAAAATGTTTATTTATTTTGAGAGATAGAATGTGTGTGTGAGTGAGTGGGGGAGGGACAGAGAAAGAGGGAGGGAGAGAATCCCAAACTGGCCCAGTGTGGGACTCGATCCCACAAACCGTGAGATCATGACCTGAGCTGAAATCAAGAGTCAGAAGCTCAACTGACTGAGCCACCCAGTCGCCTCTAATTTTTATTTTTATATTTTCATTTATTTAGCGTCTCAGATGAGCTCAGTTAAAATCTTTGTTCATCTGTCTTTTACAAGCCTTGATTACTAACAGTTTTTAACACTTTTTTTCTTAACATTTAGTGTTCTTGGCCACTGCTATTTGCTAACTTACCCAAACTGAGTTTTCTTTCCATTCCTGTAATTATTGGTTTTACGTCATGGCTATTTCCCTTTAAGCCATTTAAAAAGAGCATCTCACCTAGGAGATTCTATATGCTTCCTGTGAAGGCAGATTTCAGTCCTCTGATGTGGTTCCAAGAAAACATAAGTCCACATACCTGACAAAAGCAGCAAATAAAGAAAAAGGAAGAGCATCTTGTAAAAGGTACTTACTCTCAAGAACTGGTCTCAAACTCCTCCTATACAGGTGGTGGTAATGTAGGAGCATGTGTGGGTGGTAATCAGAAACACAGGCTTTGCTGGACCCTATTCTCTGACATCCTGATTGAGCAGCTGTCCTATTCTGGGCACATGACTTGCCTATCTATAGTCTTTATATGACTGCACCTCTGTAATTATATCTTTTTGGGGTATTATTTCTTAAATATACCAGGCTCTTCAGTCTCTGGTATGTAGGCCACTCACTGCCCTTTCATTTCATGTTGCAGAATTGAGCCTGATGGATTCATGTTCTCATTTCCATAAAGCTAATGTGTGACTTACCTACCTGCGGTACAGACTACCCCAAAGAGATGATTTTAAACCAGGTAAATCCACCAAAAGGGGGTGAAGATGTCAAAAAACCATCATAGTCATAATTCTTTTTTTTTTTTTTTTCCATTCTCTATCTCACTCTCCACTGAAATCAGAATGAATACTTTGGATTATAACTCCATTGGTCCCATTTCTACATGTTTCTAATTTGTGGCTTCTTAGAAGTGCTGGGATGCATGAGATCATTATCTTGCTGAGTGAAACTATAAAGCAAACCTCTTTAGTTCAGTTGTGTGCAACAAAGATGCTGGGGTTAGCCAGGAAGCTATACATTATACCAATCCAGCTAACTACCAGGTGCCAAATTACCGTTGCAGTGCTATGGCTGTAATGACATTAAACCCAAAATCTCAGCTGGCATGGGCCTTTATAGCTCATCTAGGCCAATAGATGGTAAACATATGTATGTGCTTGTAATGCACATGTGAGTATGTGTAAGTGTGTGTGTGTGTGTGTGTGTGTGTGTGTGTGTGTGTGTGACAGAGAGAGAGAGAGGAAGGTGGAGAGGGAAAGAGTAAGAGAGTGAGAACAGAAGGAATTTGAAAGGCAAAGTAAGTGTATTTATAAAATTGGAGGCAAAAATGGGATCCAATCAGTGTTTCCATCTCTTTATCAGCGGTGCATGGCTATAGAAATGTATTTTCCTAAGGTTCTCAATTTTCCTTGATTCACATGACTTACACAGACCTCAAAATGGATAATGATGGATCATAATTAGAGACAGAAGGAGAGTCAGACAGGGAAGCAGCTGGAGATGAGACGTGATGGAAGGGCACCAGTCCTAAAGTGCTGAGGAATTTTAATCACCTCAGACTTGGCCTCAAGTGCTAGCACCTTTAGAGACTAATAACTGTGATCCTTAGGGAAAGAAAATTGGGTTTGTGACATCTTGAATAGGGAAAAAATTACACTTTTTGTTTTTAGGTACAAATGAGACACTTAGGCAGCCCAGAGCAAGATAGCCCTGTAGGAATTTCCTCAGGGGGTAGGTGATAGATCAGCTTACTTTAACACTGACTAGGTCCTGAAACCAGTCTCTCCTTTTCCCACATAGAGAGCTCACAAAGACAGCAGTGCCTGAATATACGATTTGAGAGAATTGAAACTGAGGTTTTCTGGGTAAAAGTCATTTAATAAGATTTCCTTATACCCTTTTTAAATTTCAAATGGTAAAAGGAAGGAAACAGAAGGCAACAATTGCTGATTCAGTGACACATTATCTAAAACATTCACTTTTAATCTACCACCAAAGTCATGGATTCTACCAGTTTTTGTTCTCCTCATTTGAAATGGAAAACCCAGAGAAAACTTTCTGGATTTTCTATCCATTTTCTTTCTCTGTCCTTGATTGCCATGCTAAGTAAATGCCTCACTAGAAGAAATCTCACTTTGGCATTTGAGGCAAGTGTACATGTCAATGTTGTAAATTTATATGTCTTCTAGGAAACATAATAGTTATATTAAAAGCAAACTTAATGATTTAGGATTCTTTTCCTTGCTCTGTAACTTAGAACTTGGTGCGCTACCTTTAGCTGATCAATTTCATGAATGAGCATGCGTGTAATACTTTCAATTGCCCCAGATGTGTGTGTGTGTGTGTGTGTGTGCGTGTGCGTGTGCGTGTGTGTGTGTGTGTGCGTGTGTGTGTAATGTGAAGTGAATGACACAAAGTTGGATACCTGGCCAAAAGTCTTTCATCCTGGGGATGCAAGGAATTCAGTCCCTAGAAGTTAATAAATGAGGAGATTGAGGTAACAGGAAGGTTGGGGCCTGGTACTATTTCCCCCTTTCCACGATCTCACAACTGTCAACATCAGTACAGGAAAGCTTTCTGGGAGTGACTTTCTTAAGAGGAATGTTTTTGAGCAGGCACTCTTGTTGCAAGCCCCACCCCAACTCCATTCATTTACTTAGGGTTTTTCTGCTAACCAATCACACATGCAATTCTCTCCAGAACATTGTCCTCTGGCGATTATTGTACCTGCTTCACCCAGAGGCAGCATGTAGCCAATGACTGAGTGGTATGAGCATGTGAGTAGGTGGGAGGAGGTGCTAACAAAACCTCCACCCCGTCTTCGCCACAAGGCAGGCAAACTCTACAATGCAAACATTTATGTGAGCCGAAGCTAGGTGTCACCTGAAATCATGTCTTTATTTAGCTTCTCTCCTGCCCTGTCCTAATTTCCTTACCTTATTTGAGACTTTTCCTAACAGCGCTTTCTAAATAAATCATTTACATAAGATTCATGTCTTAGGCTTTGCTTTTAAGCAGGCCAGACCTAAGAGAAATAGTTACAAATGATGTTCAAAAATGTCCTTAAATGCCTTTTTGTGTTCTAAATGTAGACATTTTGTTCATCAAATATTGGATGAACATTTTAAGAATCATATGATGATGCTAACTGCCAGTCAGCAGTTAAAGTGGGATATTAATACTATTGTTCTTGGTAGAATAGGGCTTTTGCAATTATTTGAATATTCTACTACTTTTCACCCATATAATTTTATGAGAATGAAGAGGAAGTTGAGCAATGAAAGTGTTCAAAATAAATACAACGGATATGGTCTAAAACAACAACAAAAACAAAAACATAAAATTAAAACAAAGATAAAAATCATTACAACTCTACCGAAATGGTAAGTGTTTAGCCTCATTCAGACAAATTCAACATGAGGCAGCAGAATACGATCAGTTATGAAGGAAATGGACCAAATTGAAGAAACAGGTACAGAAGGTTGGAAACATAGCATTGAGTATTTTCTCTAAAAGTATTATAGTAAGTCTCCATTAAAAAAAAAAGTTTATTTATTTATTTTGAGAGAGACAGAGGGAGAGTATGTGTGCAAGCAGGGGAGGGGTACAGAGAGGAAAAAAAGAGAGAGACTTCCAAGCAGGCTCCACATTGTCAGTGCCGAGCCTGATGCACAGGGCTCGATCTCATGAACCAAACAGTGAGATCACGACCTGAGCTGAAATCAAGAGTTAGACACTTAACCTACTGAGCTACACAGGTGCCCCAAAAGTCTCCTTTTTTAAAACTTTTGTTAACTTTTGTTTTTATTCTAGGAATACATTATATATGAATGTAGGCAGCCACATAGGAGGCAGAAATTAAATTTTAAAAAATGGAAAGGTAAGAAATCCAGAGGAAGAGGAATGAAGAGCCTGGCAAGCCTAGATGTACCCAGACCTCCCTTTACCAGCTACTGAGACTATTGGTAGACAGCCTCTCTCTCCCATTCCTTTGGCTCCATTGTAGCAACTGCATTGAGGCCATGCTTCTGCTGGGCTACTCTCTGTCAGAGAATGAGAGGCACAGCAGAGGCACTAGAGTTGGGACATTTCTGCACAATGCAGGACTCTTTTAACAGACAACCCTTGTTCTAGGATTCCCCATCAGCCTAGCTGAGGCTTTTTCAGGAAAATATTACAGTCTGAAGCTTCTTCTACCCAATATTTTTTCCATTTCTCTCTCCTTTCATAGATCATACACTGAACTCTCTCCCAGCCTCCCCACACCCCTTTCTTCTTTGTCCTTAAAGATGTTTCTTCCAATAACTTTTGTGCATCTAATCTGTCTTGACAAATTCTTCTCTGAAAACTCAAAATGACACAGAAGGGTATAATTTAAGAGATAAAAATATGCATTATTCATTCACTGAATCTTCTCAAAGAAATATTCCCAAAGTAATTACGCAAGGTGTAGATGGTAAGCTTTATAATTTTTTTGTCATCAACCTATAAGGCTAACAATTTAAGCCATTAGGACCATCTGAAGAATCAGTGTCTTAATTGGATATATGGTTGTACATCTTCACAGCTAGTTTAAATTTTAGAACACAAAAAGCCAACCTTCAAGAATAGCCAGAATCCAGAACCTTGACAAAACTAAATGCAGATGAGGATGTGGTACAGTCATGTTGGCAGATAGTTTGGCAGCTTCTTACTTAACAAAACTAAACATACTCTCACCATACAACCCAGCTGTCCTTGGTATTTACCCCAAAGAGTTGAAAACTCATGTCCACCAAAGACTGCACATGGATATTCTAGAGCAGTTTTATTCCTAATTGGCAAAACTTGGAAGCAATCATGAAGTCCTATCATAGATGAATGGATAAATAATCTGTGGTATATCTAGACAATGGGACATTATTCAGCACTAAAAGAAATGAGCTATCAAACAAGGAAATGACATGGAAGAAATTTATATGCATATTATTAAGTGAAAGAAACTCATCCGAAAAGACTATAAACAGTATTCCTCCAACTATATGACACTGAGGAAAAGGCAAAACTTTGGAGACAGTAAAAAGATTGGTAGTTGCCAGGGTTTAGGAGGGAGAGAAGGATGAATATCCTCCATATGAATATCATATGACAGTATGGTAGTGAAGAGATGTTATTATAAATTTGTCCAAACGCATAGAATATATAATACTAAGAGTAAACTTAAAGTGAACTTTGGACTTTGGGTGATTTTGATGTGTCCACATAGATCCACCAATTACAACAAGTGTACCACTCTGATGGGGATGTTGACAATGAGAGAGGTTATGCATATGTATGGGCACAGGGCACACAGGAACTTTCTGTACCGTGGGCTCAATCTTCCCGTGAACCTAAAACTGCTATAAAAAAAGTCTATTAAAAGTGAGGAGAAAAGAAAAAGTCAGCCTTCATACACAAAAGAAAAAGTCCTCAGATGGTAATAATTCATATTTGAATCACATGTGCTTTGGGCAATCTATTTTATTCCCCTGGGCTTTAGATTTCTCACCTAGAAAATCAGACTTAATAGTCTTTATATTGCAAATATTTATAAAAAAATAAAATGACTTAATTTCTATGAGAATGCCTAATAAAGAATCAATAAATGACAGTTTCCTCCCAGCTAAACACTTGGCTACCTGACCTCAATGACAGAAAATATGTAGGCCATTATATATACAGTACTTTATAATTAATGAAGGCAGGAGAGAAAAAAACACATTTGAACACACAGAAAACATAGTTTCCTGTTACCATAACTCATGCTTGCCTCCCTTATTTCTGAATCCCAAAGGATCTGATTGCAAACTTGAATATATATTGTATGTTTTCTTTCCAATTTTCAGAGTTGGAAACAGTGAGACTACTAAGAAGAAAAAAGATTCTTTCATAAACTAAACTATAATGAAAAAGCAAGAACTATAAATTCTGATACTAATCCTCTCACAGATTTATCACATACCTTTAAGTTATTGAAACCTTTAAGTCTGGCAGAAAAGTGTCAATGACTCCTTGTAACATTCTGGTCTTAAGTATTTGGAAAGACAATGGCCCATGTAGTACAGTCTCAGTGAAATGTGGAGACCTCATAGAGGAGACGGGAAGTCCTTTAGACTGGGACACAGAGAAGGAAATTATAAAGGAGATGGAAGCTTTTAGGGTAGAAGAGATTAGAAGGTAAGAAGCCGAAGACGTTTGGGGCCATGGTAATAAGCCGTGGAGGCACCTGATCTTGTCTCCAGCTGAAGCTTTCACTGCCCAGTTACTGGCACTGGTGATGATCCACAACTCTCAACTGAGACACTTCATTACTTGCCTTTAGTTGAAGACAGCCTCCTCTGAAAGGGTCAATACAGGGTACCACATGCCTGGCTGACTGACTTTACCTGGGACTTAAGCTGAGAAGGCTACCCCAGCTTCAGAGCTCTCATGGCATTTCGGAGGCCTTGGTCACAACTGCATTGCAGTTCAACTTGTCCTGCCAACCCCTTCTTCCAGTACTGTCACAGACGTGCTGCTTTTAAGAGTGTTCCCCAACAACTTGCTCCATGCTAATTCTGTCTTAGTCTCTGCCTCCAGGGAACCTAACCTGAGATATCAGCCCTGATGATGAAAAGCATCAAAAGATGGAGTGAGTGAATTTAGTTGAGTGTCACAGTCATGACAGGCCCCAGGAATATGCGTAAGAAAAGAACAGGTTTGGACAGATTTACTATGGTGGAAACAGCAGCCACAGGTACAATAGTATTTGAGCACCTATAAGCACACATATTTCAATTTGAAGCTGAAATATATCCTGGGGCTTAGATTAAAAAAAAAAATATTTTTCCTTAAATCAATGGGCCTGCATAAACAACTTACCCTAGTCTTGAAAGTGAATATAAATAGAGCAATTTGGTAAATAAATAACCAAATAAACAAATGGAAAATAATACAGAAATATACTTAAGAGAAAGTTTGAATCCTAGGTCCTATCATGAGAAGTGGCCTCAATGCTTATCGGCCAGTAAAAAATTGCACAAAATTACCCTGGACAATTGGAAACCACTCTTTATTTCAACTGCTTGCAATTATGTAGGGAAATTTTTCTAATTTAAAAGGTTGCATATTATTTGTCAACAACTCAGTTTTCTGGGCTGCAGTTGCAGCATTTATGTTCTTTCTTCCTTATACTATCTGAAAACTTCATTTAATTCCCTCAGCAGTCCCTTCTCTGTTCCCTTCTATTAAAAACAATGATAACACTTAACGTGAATTGCCCTTAGGCAATTTTTGAAAATATATGTGTTTGATTTTTACTTTGGTTATATAAAGCATGCTTAAAATAAGGATGTAAAATGCCCCTTCAGATTTGGTCCTTTACTTTTTTCTTCTACTCTTTATTAAAGTTTGTTAATACTTTAATTATAATGGGATACCCATACTGCGACATGACATCAGGAGCCTAAAGCAACCAAAGTGTGATGTGTGAAAGACCCACTGCCTTCTCTCCCGGATAATCTTAATAATGAATAAATAATGACTCAAACTGTGTAGAGCAGTAGCACATGTGATACTCTATATTCTATGCTTATTTCCTTGAAGTTCCAACGTCACCAGTCTCAGCACAAATCTTGGGTCAGCCATGAGCTTAGGTTGATACTTATTACTTCTCCATTTCTCTCATATTTGGCTAATGCCACTTGTACTTTCAGAACAGTCCTTTGGTTTACTGATGTCAATTACAACACTCCACCCCCACCAAAAAAAAAAAAAAAGATATCTGAGAAAACATTTTTTTTCAAACTTCAGTCTCATCAAAAATAGTATAGGGAAGCAAAAATGATGTTCAAGGGAGTGGAAGGAGGAGGAGCTGGAGAAGGGGATGTTACCAGCGCTAAAATTGTGTCATTATATGTCATCAAAGTTTAAATCCAATTTTTACCACATGTCGCAAAATACATATGTATTTGGCTCAAAAATATGGGTAGCTGATATACAGCTTTTCTTCCAAAGGAATGTTGCTGAAAGTAAGCAAAAGAAATCTTGAAAACCTGCATAATTTGTAGGGATTAGCAGGCCCTCTCTGCAGCAGTGTCTATAAAGGCAAATGCCTATACCTTGCCATTCACAGCTAGGCCAACAGTTTCTTAAAAGAGATTTCATGTTTTCAGACATAGAGGAATTTCTTTCACAAGAAGAAACAACGTCAGGAAGTGAGTTTGGACTATAGGTGAGATAGGACCTTATTTACTTGGACAAAGGACGCACATGCTTTTATTTATTTAATACTTTTCAATATTAACTCATTTGATCTTCCTAATCACCCTTTGAGGAACATATCATTATCTCCTTATTATATAAATGAGGAATCAGACACTTGGAGGTATAATATAACCTTCCCAGAATTCAAAGTTGTTAATTGTCAGAGCTGACATTTATACTCATGAATTCTAGAGCCCATTCTTTTAAAAATAACATACTGCAAAGGCAAATTCGGGAAGACAAAAACACATGCCCCATTAAACAGAGGGCCAGGAAGCAATCAGCACACTCATCAACCTGAGTTCTCATAGGAGAAAAATATCAATAGATATTGTCTTATAATCCAGTCTCTTATCTTGCCCAAAGAGTGTGAGCTCCATTAAACAAGAAATCATATCTAGTTGATCTTTATCTCTAGTACCTGGACAGACCTTGGAACGTAAATACTCAATACACCTATACCTGATAAATCAAGGAACTTGATAAAAGAGAAATGTAAGCATAAAAAGCTGAAATAATTTTTTAATGTTTATTTATTTTTGAGAGAAAGGGAGAGCAGGGAAGAGTCAGAGAGAGAGGGAGGCAGAGGGTCCAAAGCAGACTCCATGCTGTCATCACAGAGCTTGATGCACCGCTTGAATTCACGAACCATGAGATCATGACCTGAGCCAAAATTGGATGCTTAACCAACTGAGCAACCCAGGCACCCCTAAAATCCTGAAATTTTATCTGTTGCCTCCATTCTTGGACTTTTGTGTATAACATTCACCCTATTTTGTCAGTAGTATGTGCTGTCTCAGGAGCAATTTTGATTATAAGCATGAATGTCAAAAGAAGAAGTCAATGTTCATCTTATGACTTCCAAATGAGACCCTTGAGACCCAAAGGAGAAATGATAGCCTTGTGAGTAGGTATTTTTTGAGCTTCAAAAAATGAAGCCCTAGCATAACTGATTTTCCTTTAACACAGAAAGGCAATAAAAGCCCATTCAAGGTTGAGTTCTGGAGAAAATTTTCAGAACTAGGATAAGACAGAAAAAAAAGAAGCAAGAATATAAAACTGAGGTTAAGATACACAGAACATAGTCTGAGAAGTTTCAATACATGTGCAATTAGCATCCTAGCCTGAAATTATGGAAGGAAGGAAGGAAGGAAGGAAGGAAGGAAGGAAGGCAGGCAGGCAGGCAGGCAGGCAATATTCAAAGAGATGATGGTCGAGATATTTCCAATACTTACATTCAAGAAACCCCCCAAAATCCCATGTATGATAAACTAAAACAAACAAATCTTCACTTAGATATATAATAGAGAACTGAAGAACATGAAACACAGATGGGAAACTCCTATAAGCAGCCAATGTGAAAGTATCAGTTATCTCTAGAGGAAAACTATCAAACTGACAGCTGAGATACCCACAGCAACATTGGAAGCCAGAAAAAAAAAAGAAAAAAAAAAAACCAAAATGATATCTTCAATATGTTAAGAGAAAATAACTGTCAAGTTAGAATTCTAAATTTACCAAACTAATTTTCAACAAAGCTCAATGTTGCATTTTCTCTACCAACAGACGTACAGAATATCTTTCCATTAAAGTAAAATTTAGGGGCACCTGGGTTGCTCAGTGGGTTGAGCCATCCGATTTCAGCTGAGGTCATGATCTCACAGTTTTTGAGTTTGAGCCCCGCATCTGGCTTAACTGCTGTCAGCACAGAGCCTGCTTCAGATCCTCTCTCCCCTCTCTCTGCCCCTCCCCGGCTCATGCTCAATTTCTCAAAAATAAAAATAAATAAATAAATAAATAAATAAACATTTAAAATAATAAATTAAAATCTACACTATAAATAAGGATTGGGAGGACAGGAAAATGGTAAACATGTAGGACAATTTAAACATATCAGAGCAGTACAAAAAATACAGTTTGGTCCCAACCTACAAGGAAAGACAGATCAGGTTTGCAGCAGACCTATCCACAGAAACTTGGCAGGCCAGAAAGGAGTGGCAGGATATAATCAGTGTCCTGAATCAGAAAAATATGCAGCCAAGAATTCTTTATCCAGCAAGGCTATCATTCAAAATAGAAGGAGAGATAAAAATTTTCCCAGACAAACAAAAATTAAAGGAGGTTGTGACCACTAAACCAGCCCTGCAAGAAATTTTAAGGGGCACTCTCTGAGGGGAGAAAAGATGAAAAAAAAAAAATATATATATATATAAATATATATATATATAGATAGATAGAAGATAGATATAGATATATATAGATATATAAATACTAAAACCAACAAAGATTAGAAAAGACCAGAGAACACCTCCAGAAACTCCAACTCTACAAGCAACATAATAGCAATAAATTCATATCTTTCAGTACTCACTCTAAATGTCAATGTACTCAATGCTCCAATAAAAAGACATAGGGTAACAGAATGGATAAGAAAACAAGATCCATCTACATGCCATCTACAAGAGACACATTTTAGGCCTAAAGTCACCTTCAGATTGAAAATAAGGGGATGGAGAACCATTTATCATGCTAATGGTCAACAAAAGAAAGCCGGAATAGCCATACTTATATCAGACAATCTAGACTTTAAAATAAAGACTGTATCAAGAGATGCAGAAGGGAATTATATCATAATCAAGGGGCCTATCCACCAAGAAGACCTAACAATTGTAAACATTTATGCACCAAATGTGGAGGAACCCAAATATATAAATCAATTAATCACAACATAAAGAAACTCATCGATAGTAATACCATAATAGTAGGAGTAATAGCTCACTCACAGCAATGGACAGATCATCTAATCAAAAAATCAACAAGGAATGACACACTGGACCAGATGGACTTAACAGATATATTCAGAACATTTCATCCAAAAATAGCAGAATATACATTCTTCTCCAGTGCACATGGAATGGTCATATACTGGGACACAAATCAGCCCTAAGTAAGTACAAAAGGATCGAGATCATACCATGCATATTTTCAGACCACAACACTATGAAACTTGAAATCAACCACAAGAAAAAACTTGGAAATGTAACAAATACTTGGAGACTGAAGAACATCCTACTAAAGAATGAATGGGCTAACCAAGAAGTTAAATTAAAAATTATATGGAATTTAATGAAAATGATAATACCACAACCCAAAACCTCTGGGACACAGCAAAGGTGGTCATAAGAGGAGCATATATAGCCATCCAGGCCTTCCTACAGAAGGAAGAAAAATCTCAGATACACAACCTAACCTTATACCTTAAGGAGCTGGAAAAGGAACAGCAAATAAAGCCCAAAACCAGCAGAAGACAGGAAATAACAAAGATTAGAGAAGAAATTAATGCTATTGAAACCAAAAAAAACAGTAGAACGGATCAATGAAACCAGAAGCTGGTTCTTTGAAAGAATTAACAAAATTGATAAACCACTAGCCAGTTTGATCAAAAAGAAAAAGGAAAGGACCCACATAAATAAAATCCAGAATGAAAGAGGAGAGATCATAACCAACACAGCAGAAATAAAAACAATAATAAGAGAATACTATAAGCAATTAAATGCCAATAAAATGGGCAATCTGGAAGAAATGGACAAATTCCTAGAAACATATACACTACCAAAACTGAAACAGGAAGAAATAGAAAATTTGAACAGACCCATAACCAGTAAGGAAATCGAATTAGTAATCAAAAATCTGCCAAAAAACAAGAATCCAGGGCCAGATGGCTTTCCAGGGGAATTCTACCAAACATTTAAGGAAGAGTTAACACCTATTCTCTTGAAGTTGTTCCAAAAAATAGAAACGGAAGGAAAACTCCCAAACTCTTTCTATGAAGCCAGCACTACCTTGATTCCAAAACCAGACAGAGACCCACTAAAAAGGAGAACTATAAACCAATTTCCCTGATGAACATGGATGCAAAAATCCTCAACAAGGTATTAGACAAATGGATACAACAATACATTAAAAAAATTATTCACCACGACCAAGTGGGATTTATACCTGGGAGGCAGGGCCAGTTCAATATCCACAAAACAATCAATATGATTCATCACAGCAATGAAAGAAAGGACTAGAACCACATGATCCTCTCAATAGATGCAGAGAAAGCATTTAACAAAATACAGCATCCTTTCTTGATAAAAACCCTCAAGAAAGTAGGTATAGAAGGATCATACCTCAAAATCATAAAAGCCATATAGGAAAGACCCAACAGTAATAACATCTTTAATGGAGAAAAACTGAGAGCTTTTCCCCTAAGGTCAGCAACAAGACAGGGATGTCCACTCTCACCACTGTTATTCAACATAGTCTTAGCCTCAGCAATCAGACAACACAAAGAAATAAAATACATCCAAATCAGCCAGAAGGAGGTCAAACTTTCACTCTTCACAGATGGCATGATACTCTATATGGAAAACCCAAAATATTCCACCAAAAAACTGTTAGAAATGATCCATGAGTTCTGCAAAGTTGCAGGATATAAAATCAATGTACAGAAATCGGTTGAATTCCTATACACCAACAATGAAGCAACAGAAAGAGAAATCAAGGAATCAATCCATTTACAATTGCACCAAAAACCATAAAATACCTAGGAATATATCTAACCAAAGAGGTGAAAAATCTATACATGGAAAGCAATAAAAAGCCTATGAAAGAACTTGAAGAAGGCTCCCCAAAATTGAAAAATATTCCATGCTCCTGGATAGGAAGAACAAATATTGTTAAAATGTCGATACTACCCAAAGCAATCTACATATTTAATGCAATCCCTATCAAAATAACACCAGTATTCTTCACAGAGCTAGAACAAATAATCCTAAAATTTGTATGGAACCAGAAAAGACCCCAAATAGCCAAAGCAATCTTGAAAAGGAAAACCAAAGCAGGAGGCATCACAATCCCAGACTTCAAGCTATACTACAAAGCTGTAACCATCAAGACAGTATGGTACTGGCACAAGAGCAGACACTCAGATCAATGCAATAGAATAGAGAACCCAGAAATGGACCCACAAACATATGGCCAACTAATCTTTGACAAAGCAGGAAAGAATATCCAGTGGAATAAAGATGATCTCTTCAGCAAGTGGTGCTGGGAAAACTGGACAGTGACATGCAGAAGAATGAACCTGGACCACTTTCTTACACCATACACAAAAATAAACTCAAAATGGATGAAAGACCTCAGTGTAAGACAGGAAACCATCAAAATCCTTGAGGGGAAAGCAGGAAAAAAACCTCTTTGATCTTGGCCGCAGCAACTTCTTACTCAACACGTCTCTGGAGGCAAGGGAAACAAAAGCAAAATGAACTACTGGGACCTCATCAAAATAAAAAGCTTCTACACAGCAAAGGAAACAATCAGCAAAACTAAAAGGCAACCAACGGAATGGGAGAAGATATTTGCAAATGACATTTCTGATAAAGGGTTAGTATACAAAATCTATAAAGAACTTGTCAAACTCAACACCCCAAAAACAAATAATCCAGTGAAGAAATGGGCAAAAGACATGAATGGAAACTTCTCCAAAGAAGACATCCAGATGACCAACCGCCACATGAAAAAATGCTCAATGTCACTTATCATCAGGGAAATACAAATCAAAACCACAATGAGATACCACCTTACACCTGTCAGAATGGCTAACATTAACCACTCAGGCAACAACAGATGTTGGCTAGGATGCGGAGAAAGAGGATCTCTTTTGCATTGTTGGTGGCAATGCAAGCTGGTGCAGCATCTGTGGAAAACAGTATGGAGGTTCCTCAAAAAACTAAAAACAGAACTACCCTACAACCCAGCAATTGCACTACTAGGCATGTACCCAAGGGATACAAAAATCATATGACTTCACTCATATGAGGACTTTAAGAGACAAAACAGATGAACATAAGGGATGGGAAACAAAAATAATATAAAAACAGGGATGGGGACAAAACAGAAGAGATTCATAAGTATGGAGAACAAACTCCAGGGTTACTGGAGGGGTTGTGGGAGGGGAGATGCGCTAAATGGGTAAGGGGCACCAAGGAATCTACTCCTGAAATCACTGTTGCACTATATGCTAACTGATTTGGATGTAAATTTTAAAAATAAAAAATAAAAAAAAAATACAGTTTGGGGTCCTTAATGTCAATTTGGAGCTTCAAAATGATGTTTTTAATTCATATGGTCTCATCATAGGTGTATTAGTGTCTTATAGCTGCTGTCACAAATTGCCACGACTTAGTGGCTTACAAAAAAAACACAAATTTATTACATTGCAGTTCTATTGGTCTCATGCTAAATCATGAGTCTGGGGAGGGCAGTGTTTCTACTGGAAGCTCTAGGGCAGCTTTAGGAAAGAATTTATTTCCTTGCTCTTTCTAGTTAGAAGCCTTCCTCTCTGGAGGTGTGGAGGTCGTCTGTCTTCCTTGGCTTGTTGCCACATTCCTTCATCTTCAAAACCAGCAAGGTTGGGGTGAGTCTTTCTCATGCCATCTCTCTGGCTCTTCCCTTCTCCCTCCCTCTTCCACTTCCAAGGACTCTTGTGATTACATTAGCCCTGGCCAGATAATCCAGAAAAATCTTCCATATCAATGTCAGCTAATTAGCAACCTTGATTCCAATTGCCACCTGAATGTCTCATTGCCATGTAACAGATCACATTCATAGGTTCCAGGCATTAGGACATAAAAATATTTAAGATGCCATTATTCTTCCACTACAATATGCTTCTCTTTACCAGTTTTTAATATACAGTAAACCATGTCCAGTCATGCAGAATTTTTATATTAAGGTAAACTTTGCTTATAAGCTAATCTTAATCATAAAAATACTAGTGACAAGGTAGACAATAAGTAGAGAATCAAAGAGGTTTGGAGACTGTTTCATAGTTACTTCTAAAGGTAAAAGAATATTCTATGGCCCAGCAATTCTACTCTTAGGCATTTCCCCAAGATAAATGTAAAGATATGTTCACAAAAAGGCTTGTATGTGAAAGTTCATAGCAGCTTTATTTATAAAAGCAAAAAGCTGGTAACAGCCCAAGTGTTCATGAACAGTAATATAGGTAAACAAATATGATATATTCAGGAAATGAATAAATTACTGATGTAACAACAATATGGATGAATCATACACAATAGCACTTTATTGAGTGAAAGAAACCATATAAATAACTACAAAGGAATACATACTATATGATTCTTTACTTGAAATCCTAGAATAGGCATAATAATTCATTATAGAAGTCAGATGTTTTGGGAAAGTAACTGGAAAGGGACAAAATGGAATTTTTGAGAGTGTTTGGGTGGTGGTTACTGTGTCATTCAAATTGTCTATCAAAGTTCCCTGGTAACTACCTAGATAGCGTCTGAGTAACTTCAAACTTCACTTGTCTTGTACATAGTTTTAGTTCCTTTGCTATTAAATTTACTCTCAGACATTCTTACTCTTGTTAAAATTACTTGTAGGGAATCAGTAAAAAGCTCCATTTATTTGGATCCAAACAAAGTAGCCAAACACATATATTGCCCCAATTTAAACATTTTCCCATAAGCATAACTATTTTCAGAGAACAAATGTCCTTGCCTTTCTCTCATGGGCTGTTGCTTTATGTATTTCTCTTCCAAATTGATAATCCACAATGACTGTACTCAGTGCCACAGGAGAGGAGTACATTACTGCAGGCTCATTACCTTTAAAAAGGTGTGTATCTATTTCTCATTAATTAGAATGAAATAAGATCAAATAATAGACCAATTCATGATAATTTCTGTTCTTGTAATTGACATCATCAAACAAATGAATTCAAGAACAATGAATATTTCCAATTAGAATTTCTTCAACCTTATTTACATTCAATTTTCCCTTATAAAAATTTAAATTCAATCAATTTTTATTTACTGAGAGTATATCTGTAAGAAGCTCACACTAATTAGATCTGAAGTACAAAATTCAATTATATAAGGTAGGTCAGGTTGAACTCATTTGTCAAACTTCAAATTATAAGTAACTTTTAGATAGTTTCTTGTTATATACTTATACCTTCCAGGTCAAAATCCTTTGTATAAGTAACTTTAAAAAACCAAATGCTTTGGGGCATCTGGGTGGCTCAGTAGGTTAAACCTCCAACTTTGGCTCAGGTCATGATCTCTCAGTTTGTGAGTTTAAGCCCCGCGTCGGGCTCTGTGCTGACAGCTCAGAGCCTGGAGCCTGCTTCAGGTTCTGTGTCTTCCTGTCTCTCAGCCCCTCCCATGCTCGCACTCTGTCTCTCTCTGTCTCTCAATAATAAATAAACATTAAAAAAAAACCTTTGAACTTCACATTTGCTTATCCTTATCAATCTATGGAACACCATTCCACTTATTTTGTCCAAAACTAAGGGTGACATGCCAAATTTATTGTTTGAAATATAGCTGGCACACAATCTTACATTAGTTTCAAGCGTAAAACATAGTGATTCGACAACTCTATACATTATTCTATGCTCATCACAAGTATAGCCATCTGTCACCATACAACACTATTACAATACCAATGATTATATTCCCTTTGCTATTCCTTTCATCCTGGTGATATCCTGGTTACATGTCAGTTTTAATTCTCTTTCCACTAATTGCAAAAATAGTACCTTTCCGAAAAAATTTCCAAATAAATCCTAAGTTTTGAAACTTATTTTTCTCTTTTGTTCCATTTTTCTGAACATTTAATAACATCTGGGGCCACATATTTAGTTCTCAACTTTGAAGTTAATTTAGAAAAAACTATGGATCTCAATTTACCAATGAATCAGTAAAGAAATAGACAGTTACTTTTTTATTTTTTCAACTCAAATTCATCCTTATAAACATGTGCGAAATTAAACCAATTAAAGAGTGAGCATATGTGCATACTGACAAAATATGCCAATATTTAGTATTTAATGTGTTACGGGTCCATAACAAAACTCAACAAAAGGTAGTCTTAAAATGTATCACACTATTTCTACACATAAAACATACTTTCTACAGAGCACTTCCCGGGCTGCGGACACCGCTCTGTGGGAGGAAGGAGCCCAGAGATCAGCCCACTGCTGCACCTGTGTCAGATCCCTCTGGTCTGACTGAACCCAGTTTGGCCTGCTCAGCCTCAGCAGCGGCAGGCCGCAGCTCCTACTGGAAATTACACGACACAGAATATTTGGGGTGAGTGACATCTTCTTGAAAGACCTTCGAGAATTACGAAAGGAAAAAAAAATAATGCATTTAAGAAAGTGGTAAAGTTTGGAAAGGGGAGGGAAAAAAAAATCCCTGATATTCAACTTGGCTGAATGCTTAGATGTCGGTGGACATGAATAGCCAGGGGTCTGACAGCAATAAAAAGGACTATGACCCAAATTGTGAGGAGGAGGAAGAAGATGAGGACCCCGGGGGCACAGAGGTCTACTATGTGGGAGTAGCCAGTGATGTGGAGCAGCAGGGGGCCAACGCCTTTGATCCTGAAGAGCACCAGTTTACCTGTTTGACCTACAAGGAGTCTGAGGGTGCCCTCAATGAGCACATGATACCTAGCCTCTGTCCTAAAAACCACTGATGCTTACTGCCACCAGTACATTCTCCCTATGGCACTGGTATCTCATTCAGTTGCTAAACTTATATTAGTTAATTTCCACTGGCAAGTTGCAGAGATATTGGACACATACGAGTCTAATTCTGCTCAACCTCTCATTGAAGCTCAAGTTCAGCCCTGTTCCTTGAAACGTGTCCCCACAGCCCACCCCCTCATCATTGTGCAGTGTGTATGCAGTTTGCGCAGAAGGAAAACCTGCTCTCTCCTGCCTGTCAGCACTTTTGCCATAGCTTCTGGGAGCAGCCCCGTTTATACTTGTCGAGGATGGTGCGGGTGTGGGAGTCTCTTGAATGGCTCGGGATCCGCCACTCCAAACACCAGAGGACTTTGTGTGCTTCCACTGTTGCCCAACGAAGAATTAAGAGACAAATACAGGCACTACCACTTGAGGGACTATGTGGAGAGTCATTACCAGCTCCAGCTTTGCCCTGGTCCAGACTGCCTCCATGGCTATTTGGGGACAGGAGCCCAGAGCTTGCAGAGTAGAGTGCAATAAGTGCAACCAAGTCTTATGCTTCAAGTGTCGGACGTACCGCGTCCCCACAGACTGTGCTACAATCCGGAAATGGCTCACGAAGCGTGCTGAACGGCCAACTACATTAGGGCTCATATTAAAGACTGTCCCAAGTGCGACACCTGCATTGAGAACGAAGGCTGCAATCACATGCAATGCTCCAAGTGTAAATATGACTTGTGCAGAATATGTCTAGGAGACTGTTAAGACCCATGGCAGTGAGTACTATGAGTGCAGTCGTTACAAGGAGAACCCTGACATTGTCAAGCCCAGGCAGCAAGCCCAGGCCAGGGAGGCCCTCAAGAAATACTTGTTCTACTTTGACAGATGGGAAAACCACAAGAGCTTGCAGCTGGGGGTGCAGACATACCAGAAAATTCCTGAGAAGATTCAGGATAGGGTCATGAATAATCTGGGGACCTGGAATGATCGGCAGTACCTACAGAATGCTGCCAAGCTCTTGGTCAAGAGCCAGTACACCCTGCAGGACACTTACTCTTTGCGTGTTACACGGAGTCTGGACCCAGGAAGAAGCTCTTTGAATACCAGCAGGCTCAGCTGGAGGCTGAGATGGAAAACTTGATGTGGAAAGTGGAGTGTGCAGACAGAAACGACAGAGGGGACACAGAGAACTGGACAGATGCACATAGCAGTGGAAGAGAAACTGGCTGAAGGATTCCCATGACAGCTAGGTTGGGACATGGATGTGACGGCATGAGGGAGATGTGGTTGTGAGATCTCCCAGCTGCCATCCTGTATGCTGTAGGCTTTGCCTTTCAGGACCCAGGCAACAGCTGAGGCCCACACTCCTGAGAGACACTGGCCACACACGACTCGGTTGATTTCTGTTTTCTTCTCATCTTTTTGTGTTTTGTTTCTACTAGGGTAAAGGACATGTTGAACTGGCCTCTTGTCAGGACTTTTAATCCCCCCTGGGTGGTTGCTGGTAGGGAAAGTTTTTTTTCTGAATGACTATTAATAGTTTTACAACCTATATAGTTTTCAAAGTTTCTATAATTATACAAAAAAATAAGCAAACCACAGAATTATACAGAATCCTTTAAAAAATAAATTGGCATTTGTGTGTTTAAAAAAATACTCTGTACAGAGTTCAATGATATTTGTTTAACTGAGCTCAATTCACATTGCTATTCACACGTTTTAGATGATACTGAATTTAAAAACATTTAAAAGCCATCTTCAGATTGAGGGATTACTTATTTGCCAGAGGAAGGATATTAAGTCCCTCAGAGAAATATAAACTCACAAGTCTGTTTTCTGTGCTGCCCGATACGATGTTTTCTGCAATTTCTTCTAGATCTGTACAAATCTTAGTCAGTAGACTTAGACTCAAATATTATTAGGAAGGATTCACCCTCTGTTTGGGGAAAACCAGTTTAAATTTGTATATAACAGAAAAGCTTCCCTAGATGATTCAATTGTTAGCACAATTTTCTTCAGGAACCAAAGAATTTAAAAAGAATTACCTTGTGGACACTGTATGCTTTGTTAATTAAATTTCGTATAAGTCATACTTAAGTCCTTTCTATCATTGTGAATAACATTTACTCAATTTTATGGTATTCCTAAATAAACCCAATCTGACTTAATTCTTATTTGTCTCTCCCAAAATCCTTTACTTAGCTTATCACTACAGGGAATCAAAATTAGACCTATGTATAATGACTTTGTATTTATACCCATTGCATACTCACTGGCCACACTACCTTGTCTGACTGTTAGCATGTGAAAACACTCTCCCTACTTGAATCCAGACCTTTATCAGCTATGCTCACTAGGGTTCCCTGATTTAAAAGAAAAGCATCAGGATTACCCTGGGATCCACCGTGATAAAGCCTCCAATTCCCCATGAATCTAATGTAGCTTCTTCCACTGTTAATGAGAAGGTCCTTCGGACAGCTTCAGTTGAAGTGAATGTTTATGCCCAGAAATTCCTTTATCATTAAATATAACAACTGCACTGACCACACATTTCTTTGTGTTCAGTGTTGCCAAATTACAGTTTATTCTACTGCATACACTGTACTTCTCTAACCCCCTCCATATTTAGCCTAAACCTAGGAGTAGTCATTTTATACCTAACTAGATGCTAACAGATGAAAGTAAAAAGATGCCAAGAAATAGAATAATCTCATCTGCTCGAGAGAGAGAGAGAGAGAGAGAGAGAGAGAGACAGAGACAGAGACACACTTCAGGTTAATTCAAAATTGTTTATCAGAAATAATCATAAGACCATTGAAAGCATGATAACCTTGAGTGTTCAGCAATTGTGTGTTTTGCCCAGCAATCACTTATTGAGTATGTCCTGTGAGTATCACTGCAGTAGGCATTGTGAGAGATACAGAATATATTAACTGAGTCGTAAAGTAAGTCCACAAGTGACTGGTGAATTTGGTCTCTAAAAGAGTAGCATATTTGCCTCATGGTTGACTGTGGCATTGAAGATAAAACTGGAGGCCCAGGGTCATGCTGTTTGTCCTTGAGTCACTCACTGTCACTCACTTTCTGGTTGGGGGAGTCACTGATTGGTAAATAACTACAGATCCCTTCATGGGATGAGGGCAATGATTAGAAGGGATCACCTTCTGGAAGCTTTGATAGCAGTTATAATTCTGCAAGTATGCCAGCATTAACTTTTCTCCACTGTCTGACCCTCCATGTAGGATATCCAAGAGTTATAC
This sequence comes from Panthera uncia, assembly GCF_023721935.1. Taxonomy (NCBI): domain Eukaryota; kingdom Metazoa; phylum Chordata; class Mammalia; order Carnivora; family Felidae; genus Panthera; species Panthera uncia. Next base: position 88,243,806 of record NW_026057582.1, read on the forward strand.
AGCATATCCTTAATATTCCTTTTTTTCTTTGTACCCTTTGTATGAACCTTCCTTATTCTGATGGTTTCCCGTTTTGGTTTTAAAATGGTGAATTTGTTCATTTGTCTAAGAGGTTAGTGTCCTTTGCTGCTGGGTCTTCCCTTTGCATCCACAATAGCAAATTTTATCTGCTTCGTGGACATTCACATTTGCTTAATCTCAAGGTGACGTCCTTTTTTTGTTTTAACTGGGACAGTGGCCTAAATTATTGTGCGTTTTTTTTTTAATGTGGGTCAATTTTCTTTTTAATTTCTCCCACTCTCAGGAGTAAAGGGTGGACCTGCTTGGGGTTCTATATATTGGGCTAGTCTCAACTGAGGTCACATAGCCTGGATGAGATCATACAAAATGTGAAATTCCAGGAAAGTTAGCTTCAGCTAAAACCCTATAGGGCCCATTTGCAGGCCATCAACTTTCATGTCAAATTCAAACCCAAACATTAGAGACTACAGGGTCACATCATAACCTCAGGGTTAGCAGTGGAGAGAATGCTTAATGATGTCCTGTCTTTCAACTCCTAGTGATTTAATCACACTGTCTTTTATCTTTTATGATGATGAGTTATTGTGAAGCTCTGCCCCCTTTAGGTAAGGCCAATGTTTGAGGCAGCAATAAATTTTCCAAATTCCATTGTCCAGGGTTTGAATTCTCTTTCCACTTTCATAGCTCTCCATTTGTACACAGGTACTCTAAAAGTCATTGAAGACCATGAATTCTACTCTTACATTGTCCCTTGCCTACAGTATGTTCTCTAATTCTCCCAGGTAATTTCCCAGTTTTCCTCTAGGTAGACAGCTTGTCCCTAAGAATTTGAAGGCAATTTTTATTGAAGACTATTTTTAGGAGGCAAGCATAATTTCAGCAGTGGAAAAATACAGGAGATATAGAAAGACAGATCTTCCCATCATCTATGGTTCTGTTCTAGACACTACCTCTGTGGTTTGAAATACATAATTGAGGGAATCATCTTTAGTTTGTTACTTTGGGTATCCACCAGACAATGATTAAATTTTAGAAATGCTAAACCTTCTGTCAGTTAGGCTCAAAAAATATGTATTGGTGCTATTATTTGTTTCACACTGTCTTAGGTTTGTAACTGAATTGTATAAGTCAGTATAAGACATTATTCTATTTTCTAAGCTTGTAAACAGGTTTTTGTAAAAAAAAAAAAAAACAAACTTAAAAATCAAATCAGAGAAAGATAAACAGACTGTATAAATACATACTAGAATGTATGGTGTAAACAAGTGCTACATGCTTTAGGAGACAGGAAATTAATGTTTTGTGGAGAAATCATGGTAGATGACCTGGACAAGTTCTGAGTCATAACTGATCTTAAAGGGTAAGTCCAATAATGAAAAGAGTAATAAAGCACATTGGCATTCTAGATACATTATCAAAAGTGTTGACATGGTGTTCTCTTTATTCTAAATCTCTAAACGAGTATTATTTTAGACAAATCTTTAAAACAGTCTGAAAGCAATGATGTCCTTCTGTCACCTGATGATGAATGAGATGCTTATTGGTATCCTTTTCCTTTCTAAAATGGAACTACACATAAACATAAGTATAGATAACCCATACATAAATGGACCTAAAACAGATAATAAACAATTCTTTAGATCATGAAGTAGCTAAAGTAGAAATGATGGGAGAAAGTCTAGAATAGTCTATAGACTATTTACCCTTATCCCCACTCACTGTTTTATGGTTCAACAACAGGCATGTTTGGAGCAGTTATGGTCAGCTAAGAAGGTGTGCAAGGGTAATTATCCTTAGGTTCTTACCTCATTTTCTGAATGTACGCAATTTGTCTTAAAAACATCAAATAAAGTCCTTAAAAAATTATAGAAAAACTGAGAATGGTTCTGAAATGTGTGAATAGACCCCATTATGAGGGAATTGCCATTCCAACACAGACTGGCATGGGATAAAGGAAGATCTATCTATGGAAGTTGAAGAAAGAGATAGTCAAAACAAAACAAAGGCAGGAGCTACTCTTGGCTAAACAATCATTATTTTGAGAGAAATCATTAGAGTTCAACTTCAAAACCAGAATGTATATATAACCTTGTAGTATAATTTAATAATTTAAATATGGTTCTATTAGGCAATTAGAATATAATTCAGAGTATTAGTCATTCTTTTTTAAAGGTGAAATGATCACCACAATCAAGCTAATTAACATATCCCTCACGTCACATAGTTACTATATGCTTTTAAATTCTTTTTTTTTTTATTTTGGTTTGTGATGAGAACACTTAAGATCTATCCTCTTAGCAAATTTCAAGTATATAATGGAGTACTTCTAATGTACTCACCATGCTATATGTTATATTCCCAGAACTTACTCATCTTGCATAACTGAACATTTGTGTCCTTTGACCATATCTCCCTATTTACTTTTCACCCTAGCCCCTGACAACCACCATTCTGCTCTTTGCTTTAATGTGCTTGACTATTTTATTTTATATTCCACATAAGTGGTATCATGCAGTATTTGTCTTTCTGTGTCTGGCTTAGTTCACTTAGCATAATGCTGTCCAGATTCATCCATTTGTCACAAATGGAAGGATTTCCTTCTTTTTTTATGCCTCAATAGTATTCTGTTGTGTATTATAATGCTACATTTTCTTTATCCATTTATTTGTCAATTGACATTAAGGTTGTTTCTGTATCTTGCCTATTGTGAACAGCACTGCAGTGAAATGGGGATGCCCATATCTCTTTGAGATAGTAATTTCATTAACTCCACATATTATACCCAGAAATAGGTATTGTTGAATCCTATGGTAGTTCTTTTGTTTATTTGTTTATCTGTGTACACACACATGCACACACACACACACATATAAGTTTTCAGTTTTATTTAAATTCTAGTTTGTTAATATACAGTATAATATTAATTTCGGGTGTAGATTTAGTGATTCATTATTTACATACAACAACCAGTGCTTATCACAAGTGCCCTGCTTAATACCCATCACCTATTTAACCCATCTCCCCACCCACCAATCCTTTATCAACCATGTGTTCAGGGGCACCTGGGTGGCTCAGTCCGTTGGGCATCCGAATTTGGCTTAGGTCATGATCTCACGGTTGGTGGGTTTGAGCCCCACACTGGGCTCTGTGGTGACAGCTCAGAGCCTGGAGCCTGCTTCAGATTCTGTGTCTCCCTCTTCTCTGCCCCTCCCTGACTCCTGCTCTATTTCTCTCTGTCTCAAAAATAAATAAATATTTAAAAAAAATTTAGAAATGTTTGTTTGTTCTTTATAGTTTTATGATTTGCCTCTCCATCTGCCCCCCCCCCCATGTTCATCTGTTTTGTTTCTTTTTTAAATTTATTTATTTATTTTTGAGTTACTTCACCTACAGTGCAGTATTGGTTTCAGGAGTAGAATTTAGTGATTCATCACTTACATATAACACCCAGTGCTTATCCCAACCAGTGCTCTCCCTAATGCCCATCACCCATTTAGCCTATCCCCCCACTCCCCTCTCCTCTAGCAACCCTCAGTTTGTTCTCTGTATTTAACAATCTCTTATATTTACCTCCCTCTCTGTTTTTATCTTATTTTTGCTTCCCTTTCCCTATGCTCATCTGTTGTGTTTCTTAAATTCCACATATGAGTGAAATCATATGATATTTGTCTTTTCTGAGTTATTTTGCTTAGCATAAGAGTCTCAAGCTCCATCCACATCATTGCAAATTGAAAGATTTCATTCTCTTTTATGGCACACTTTACCCATTCATCAGTCCATGGACATTTGGGCTCTTTCCATGATTTTACTATTATTGATAATGCTGCTCCAGGGTGTATATATGCCTTCAAATTAGCATTTTTGTATCCTTTGGGTAAATACCTAGTAGTGAAATTGCTGCTGTAGGGTAGTTCTATTATTAACTTTTTGAAGAATATCCATACTATTTTCCACAGTAGCTACACCGGTTTGCATTCCTAGTAACAGTGTAAGAGGATGCCCCTTTCTCTGCATCCTTGCCAACACCTGTTGGTTTCTTGTGTTATAATTTTAGCCATTCTGACAGGTGTGAGGTGATATCTCATTGTCGTTTTGCTCTGTATTTCCCTGATTCCCTGATGACGAGTGATGCTGAGTATCTTTTCAGGTGTCTGTTAGCCATCTATATGTCTTCTTTGGAAAAATGTCTATTCATATCTTCTGCCCATTTTTTAACTGAACCATTTGTTTTTTTTTTTTTGGGGGGGGGGGAGGTTAAGTTTTATAAGTTCTTTATACATTTTGGATATTAATCCTTTACCAGATATGTCATTCAAAAATATATTCTTCTATTCTGAGTGTTGCCTTTTAGTTTTGTTGATTGTTTCCTTTGCTGTGCAGAAGCTTTTTATCTTGATCAAGTCCCAATAATTTATTTTTGTTTTTCGCCTCAGGAGATGTATTTGGTAAGAAGTTGCTATGGCCAATGTCAAAGAGGTTCCTGCCTCTGGTCTCTTCTAGAATTTTGATGGTTTCCTGTGTCACATTTAGTCTTTCATCAATTTTGAATTTATTTTTGTGTATGATGTAAGAGGCCATATATGAAAAACCCACACCTAATATCTTTCTCAATGGGGGAAAACTGAGAGCTGTTCCTCCATGGTCAGTCAGGAACAAGTGAGAGATGTCCATTCTCACCATTGTTATTTTAACATAGTAGTAGGAAGTCCTAGCCTGAGCAATCAGACAATACAAAGAAACAAAAGGCATACAAATTGGCAAGGAAGAAGTCAAACTTTCACTATTTGCAGATGACATATTCTATGTAGAAAACCTGAAAGATTCCCCCCCAAAAATTGCTAGAATTGATACACAAATTCAGTAATGTCACAGGATACAAAATCAATGTATAGAAATCAGTTGCATTTCTAAACTCCAGTAATGAAGCCACAGAAAGAGAAATCAAGGAATTGATCCCATTTACAATTGCATCCAAAACTGTAAGATACCTAGGAATAAACCTAACTAAAGAAGTAAAAGAACTATACTCTGAAAACTATAAAATATTTAGAAGATAAATTTTAGATGATACAAAGAAATAGAGAAACATTCCATGCTCATGGATTACAAGAACAAATATTGATAAAATATCTACACTATGCAAAGGAATCTACGCATTTAATGCAATCCCTATCAAAATGCCAACAGCAGTTTTCACATAGCTAGAACAGACAATCATAAAATTTATACGGAACCACAAAAGACCCCTAATAGCCAAAACTATCTTGAAAAAGCAAAGCAAAGCTGGAGACATCACAATTCCAGACTTCAAGTTATATTACAATGCTGTAGTGATCAAGACAGCATGGTACTGAATCAATGGTACTAGATCAACGGAACAGACAAGAGCACCCGGAAATAGACACATCTCTATATGGTCAACTAATCCTCAACAAAGCAGAAAGAATATCCAATGGAAGAAAGACAGTCTCATGCAAAATGCTAAGTAATGAAATTGGTAGTTCTATTTAAAAAAAAAAAAAAAAACCATCTCTACACTATTTTCCATGATGCCTATACCAATGTACATTCCCACAAACAGTGCACAAGGGCTCTCTTTTCTCCACATCCTCAATACTTATTGTATCTTGTCTTCTTGGTAATAGACATTCTGACAGATGTGAGGTGATAACTCCTCATGATTGGTGATATTGTCTTCAGAAAAATGCCGTTCAGGTCTTTTGCCCATTTTTAATCAGATTATTTATTTTTGTTTGTTTATTTGGTCTTTTTTTTTTTTTTTTTTTTTTTGCTACTGAGTTGTTTGAGTTTCTTATATATTTTGGATGCTAACCTCTTGTTAGATATATGGTTTGCAAATGTCTTCTCTCATTGAATAGGTTGCCTTTCACTCTTTTGTTTCCATTGCTGTGCAGAAGCTTCTCTTAATTCCACTTGTGTATTTTTGCTTTTGTTATTTATGGTTTTGATGTCTCAAAAAATCATCACCAAGACCAACATCAAGAAGTTTTACCCTGTTTTATTCTAGTAGCTTTATGGTTTCAAGTATTACACTTAAATGTTTAATCTACTTTGAGTCAATTTTGTAAGTAACATGAGATAAGATCCAAATTCATTCTTTGGTTTGTGGAGATTCAGTTTTCCTAACATCATTTATTAAGGAGACCATTTTCCCCCATTTTGTATTCTTGGGAAACTTGTCAAAGATCAGTTGACTATAAATGCATGGATTTATTTCTTAAGCAGTTCTTGAGGAATTCTTTTTTATTTTCTATTAAAGAGAAGTAGTGGAAACTTATGAACCCAGCCAACAATTCATGAAAGTGTAATATTACTAACATGGTCAGAAATATTTAAAAAAGAACAACTTTCAGAGAATTACACATGAACAAGCTTATTAACTGTAGGTGTGCCACACATTATCTAAATTAATTTTCTGAAAAATATGCAAAATACTATTTTTTACTTTTTTTAAACTATCAGGTGAAATCTGTAAACCTCAAATGCCATAGCTTTCTTTAGAAGAATTCTAGAAATTTTTGTACATTTCCAACTGGTGACAGAAGCACTAAGTACCTCAAAAGAACCTTTTCAAAAATGTTTTTATTATTTATTTATCTTGAGAGAGAGAAAGTGAGAGAGAGAATGAGTAGGGGACAGGCAGAGAGAGAAGGAGAGAGCCTGCTTGGGAGCAGGCTCTACCTTCTCAGCACAGAGCCTGACGTGGGCCTTGAGCCCAAGAAACATGAGATCATGACCTGAGCAGAAATCAAGAGTCAGCTGCTTAACTGACTGAGCCACCCAGGCATTCCTCAAAAGAACCTTTTTAAATGATATCTTCCTTCCATTTTTAATTCCTGAAGGATTTATATGTTTCATACAGTCATTGAAACTTCTGAGCACCAAAAACATTCCTAACAGCGATTAGAGTTGAAAATAGATTTGCTTTTACTCTGTTATTCTAATTTATGTGACTTTGAAATCAAAGTATTTATTTTTATATCTTTATTCTTTTTTTCTCTATTACTAATTATCAAGTATGATTTCAAGATATATCAAGGGTACACTGAAGAATATTTTTCACAGTTTACATTCCTCAGATGGTTTAAAAGAAATACATAATTGTGAGTAGGACTTCTGAAAATTCATCAATTCTATTTAAAATATAAATTCAGCAACCAAACTCGATCAATTAATCTGTATTTAAGATAGGTTATTTTGCCTGAAATTTTCTTTTAAAAATCATGTGCCTGACCACTGGATTTCTCCCATTACAAGATCAGTAAATCGTTGCAGAAAAAAAATGATCCATGAAATTTAATGGCAGGTCATCATAAGTTTATTAAAAATATCAAGTTTTCCTCAGAAAAAAAGGCCATTTGACTCTAATCCAAATGGAAAAATATGAAAAAAAATTAATAATACCTTTTTGATAAGCAGTCTAATTGATGTGCTACTTTGAGTACATGGGACTTTAGAATTGTGATATTCTCATTCATTCATATCTCATATATTAAATGATTTTTGAATACCTACTGCAAACAAAACATCATAAATATGTACATGTTATTTAACCCTTAGAGTAACAGTTCACAGCAGTAAGTTAGGTAAGAGCTGTTCTTGTTTGTCATATGGAATTCTGTTTATTATTCACCTCTGTCAAACATGAATAATATTTACCCTATGGAGTATTACAAGTAAACATTCCTCGGTTTTAGAAGTCGAAATTCTGATAGGCTATGCAGAAGATGCAGAAATCTACAGCTTCACTTCATTATACGCTATATAAAAATGTGGATAAGTATTATCTTGATAGAGAGATGAGAGTTGGAGTGATGGTATTCAACACAGTTTCCTGTGTGCTTTAAATTGCAACATAAGGGAAATAAATATTGCACACAATTCTTTCGGGAAAAAAAGATAAGGGAACTTGATTCCATAATACAGCACTTTTCTTGAAGCTAAATTTAAAAGACCTAAGGTAGACAAAAAGGAGGAGATGTGTAGGGAATATAAACGAGGCGAACCTGGTTTTATAAAATGATATTTAAGAGAGAAGGTACAGTGCCATGTCCACAGATTCAAGCTAAGGAGCATCTCTGCACATTTCTGCCTTTCTTATGTTTCAAGAGAAAGGGTTATATGCCACAAAGCTGACAATAAAAGAAGTGTTTGGAAATTCAGTGCTTTTATCTTGAATATAACATCTAAGAGAAATGGAAAGCCTGCATTTTTTATCTGCGCAAAAGCAAATTCAAAAGATTATTACTTTTTATCCTCTTGGTGATATTGCCATAGGCTTTAATTAAATATTTCTCCCCCCACACCTACCCTTTAAATTTGTGACTGAGTGCTTTAGGAAAGAATGAAGTTGAATAGTCCACTGGACAGGTCATGATTTAAAGCCCTGCTGACTCTTATTCACAAAGTGTTAAAAATGAAAATCTGGAGAGAGAGTCTAATCCACATAAAACCTATAATGCTCACGGCAAGGAAAGGAGGGAACCCAAAGGCAGCCATGAATGGCATCAGGATTACTATACCCCAGAGAACAAAATCACATTAAATACTAGCTTTTCCTTTCATTATGGCCTACAAACTTTAGGTTAGTTCTCCTATGAGATTTTAAAAAGAAACATCACTTGGCTGGAATACAAGTGGATCACTAAAACAATATACAGTCTCCTTCAAGATAAAGAGAGCCCACCAGTCATTTAGTCCACATATCAGGTCTTCAAAATCTTTTCCATCTTTTTTTAATGTTTATTTATTTATTTTTGAGAGAGAGAGAGAGAGAGAGAGAGAGAAGGGAGAGAGAGGGAGAAAGAGAGAGAGGGATAGAGAGAGAGGGAGACAGAGGATCTATCTGTAGCAGGCTCTGTGCTGACCGCAGAGAGCCTGATGTGGGGCTTGAACTCATGAATGAGGAGATTATGCCCTGAGCCAAAGTCAGATGCTTAACCAACAGAGCTACCCAGCCACCCCTTCAGTCTTAAAGGGGCCAAACTGCTCTCAAGTGTGTCTTCTCTTCATATAGACATTGGTTTGTAAGTTGGAGTGTTTAAAGCTTTGAATGGAGGATTCTCGTACCATTTTCTTTTCTTTCAATTCTGGTCAAATAAGCCATAGGAAATAGATTCTTCTGTGATTAAGACTTTCTGGAATGGAGATAGCAAGATAGCGAGGCTGAGGTTTAGTGTATGTGTATAGTATTATGCTAATGGAGATGCTCTTTTTTTTTTAGCATTTTTATTTTTATTTTTTTTAATATATGAAATTTATTGTCAAATTGGTTTCCATACAACACCCAGTGCTCATCCCAAAAGGTGCCCTCCTCAATACCCATCACCAACCCTCTCCTCCCTCCCACCCCCCATCAACCCTTAGTTTGTTCTCAGTTTTTAACAGTCTCTTATGCTTTGGCTCTCCTAATGGAGATGCTCTTTTTAGCATAGGCACCTAATACATCTGACTACCATGTTTATTAGAATCAGTCTTTCACTTCATGACATTTGCAGCCCCTCCTGTGTTCAGGCATTTCCTGTCATCTTAATGTGACTTCTATAGTAATCACATGTGTGATAATTATGGTTAACAATTATTTATAACTTACTGAGTAGTGTTTTAAGTACTTTACATTATCTCACTTAAGACCGATTAACAGCCCATCAGTTGAATACTATTATTTGTATCCCAATTTCAGAGGTGAGGAAACTGAAGCCTAGAAAAGTTCAAAGACTTGCTGTGGGTTTCAGAACTAGTAAGAAGGTGAAGTCAATATTTAATCCCAGCCATGGTTTTAGCTACTATAACATTCTGCTCTTGATTCCTTCAGTATTTCATATCCTTACCCTCGGTATTGTTCTCTGATTAGCACTTATTTCTTTTTCTTCCTTTCTCTCTCTCATCTTTCCTTCATTCTTTTTTTGTTTCTTCTTTCCTCCCTTCCTTTCTTCCTTTTCCATATATATATATATATATATATATATATATATATGTATATGTATATACACACACATATATATATTTAATATGTATGCATGTGTTAATATATTAATAACTGGTAAAAATCACCCTTAGGAAAAGGAAAATACTTTAGATGTATGTGGAGTTAGTTTGTAGACCTGTACAATACCTGGAAAAGAGAAAACTGCTTTGCACTAGACAAGAGAAGGAATTTTTATTTACCCTGAATTGTTTTGACATTAAGAATGAAGGGAAGATAGAAGACGAAAGAAGGCATTGGGGTAAGTGAGCCAGGGAGACTGTGGACTACTCAAGTTCTACAATGTAAATGCCACCTCAGGTTCCCTCCAAAAAGTTCAATAAGGTTCTACAAAAATCTCAAAGCAAGCTGATTTCCAGTGGAAACTGATGTAGGATCTGTCCAGTGCATCCAAGGTTCTGTTTTAAAGGGCAGTGAACAAGAGGACTTGGAACAAGAAGCCAGAGAAAAGTATGAGACATTATGTCTTTAAAGGCATCAGAGTCTGCAGAGGGCTTTTGTTTTTCAATGTCAACAGAATAGGGTTTGGCCAAGTTTCAATATATCACCAACGGTGGGGACACAGACTAACATTGTAACATCTTCCCTCTTTCATTCCCTTCTTTTCTGCCTGCCTGGTTTTTTTGTTTGTTTGTTTTTGTTTTTGTCATTCTCTTCCTTTCCTCCCTACTTTTCCTTTTCAAATTTTCCTCCTTTCCTCCTCTTCCTCCTCTACCTTTTCTCTCTCTAATTTAACAAATACAGTAAAACCTTGGTTTGGGAGCATAATTAATTCTGGAAACATGCTTGTAATCCAAAGCACTTGTATATCAAAGTGAATTTCAGAAACCATCGGCTTAGTTGTGATCATGTGACATTCTGCATCACATACTACTCACATTATGAGATATCACTCATTTCTCAAGCTACAATTTATTAGAAATGTTTGCTTGTCTTGCGGAACACCCACAGAACAAGTTACTCACGATTCAAGGTTTTACGGTAATTTCAGTTGCGTTAAAAAATACACAAATTATAAATAAAATTTGGACATTTAATAACAAAGTTGAGGAAACTTCAGTCTGTGTAGCAAACAAGACAAAGGGTAAGATGCAGCCACTGATATGCAGGTTATAGGAAATGTTTTATATGGCTATGCTGAAGTTGTGCTATATATTTTAGGGTGAGCTCCCTTTTGGCTAAAGCAAAAAATAAAAGGAAATAAATGACTAGTAGATTCATTTTGAACATAAGGAAACAGTGCATCATTTCTTGGAATAGATACATTTTTTTCTGTTACTTTCCTTATGGCTTTGTTTGATTATGGAATGTGACAAATTTTCTTCTTTGGATCATGTGACACGGTATAAGCCTAATGCTTCCCAAGTTTTAAGAGGTTTTCCCACATTGACCAAGGTGACTAGCCTCTCAGTTTTTAGGAATATCTTCATCCCCATATGCATCCTAGCCCATCCCTGATTACAAGGCCCAGAAGGACAGATACTCTGATTGGTGGCAAACTCTTCAAGACTTTGAGGCAGTTACATTGTTTAGCTTTTTTTCTAAGAGTAGATTAATACCATTTCATCTATGGAGGTTTTAGGATGCAGTGGACTGAGAATCTATTAATTCTACATAGAAATCTTTGTTGATATATTTAAGCCATCTCCAGTGTTGCGATTCTTTACTAGAAAAGACTTCTCTCTATTGCAAACTTAGTTGGAAGAGCGAACATCAGCTTTCTTTACAGTGATTGTCTAGGTTCTCAATCTATAGTTGGAAATAAAGAGCATATTGTTTTAGATATTTACAGGTGAAATAATCAGTGCACAGGGCGAAAATGCAGTAAGAAATGAATCCCATCAATATTTTTTACAAAAGAAACAAAACTGAGAATCTCACGTGAGCTTTCTGTAAAGAGATTACGCTTGAGTGCCAGTAATACTGCCAGCACAGCACTTTCTGATGGTTTATGGGAATTCTCTACAATCTTAAATTCTTTCAACTTAAATTGCACTTCAAAGTTTCATTCATATCCAGTAAAAATGATATAGTTAAGTTTTCAACAGGGAATGAATTATTCATTAAAGAAGATAATGGTGTTAGGGCTCAACCAAGGAGCTATAACATTAGCATAAAGAATTCCCTATGCCACATTAATTGTTAAAACTGAAAATATACAATACAAAAGATATTGAGTCAGAGATCTTTTTTTGTTAAATTAAATAAACTCAAGTCTTTTATGGTAACCTTTATATCAGATTTTTATCATGCTACTTGGGAGTTTACAAACCCTTTGATTTTACTTATTAATGATATTAGAGCAAGAAATACACTTCTGTGCAGGCTTAATGATAGGTTAGGGTGGTTTGGGTTTTTTTGGGAGGAGGTCTTATGCAAATTCTACAAATGGATTATTTGGAGAAAAAAAATAACCTATGTGTATATGTATCATTTCATTTCTTTTCTACCTGAAACATGTTGATTTGTAAGTGGTGGCTTACAAAGGCTTTGACTGGATTTTATAAGAGAAACAACATCAAATGGTATTTTATTCAATAAAGATATCCTAATTGAAGCATTCAAAATACATCACTGACCCAAAAATCATGATGTAATACCTAAAATGTGCCAGATAAAACTTTAGAGAGTGTGAAAGACAGAGATAAATTTGACATGATTTATGCCTCTAAGAAAACAACTATTTATTTGAGGAGAAAGATAATAAAAGAGAGAGGCAAATTTCAGGAGAATTGGCTTCCAAACTTACTCACGTGGCTATTGGCAAGCCTCAGTGAAGAAAAGAGAAAGAGAGAATAGAGAGTGCTCCTGAGATAGAAGCCACAGTCTTTTCATAACTTAATATTAAAAGCAACATTCTATGTCTACTACAGTATTCTAATTATGAGGTGAGTCAGTCCAGCCCATGACCATGGGGAAGGAATTACACAAAGATGTGAATACTTGGGGATAGGGATTGCTGGGGGACATTTTAAAGGCTGCTGACCTCAGGCCTGTGTATTGCATGAGCCCTTGTAAAAGAATAGTATAACTATGTTAGAGTTCCCCAAATACCAACAGAAAATTAAACAGGAAATAAATGGAGGTAACACAATAGGCATAGACACTTTAACTTGTGAAGTCTTGGGAAAGTCCCATTCTGTTTAGCAATTCCTTCCTTCCTTCCTTCCTTCCTTCCTTCCTTCCTTCCTTCCTTCCTTCCTTCTTTTGAGAGAGAGAGAGAGAGAGAGAGAGAGAGAGAGAGAGAGAGAGAACGAACAGGGGTGGAGGGAGAGGGCAGAGGGGGCAGAGGGAGGAAGAATCTTAAGCAGGCTCCATGCTCAGCAGAGGCTCAACTGATTGAGCAACCCAGGATCCCCCTGAGTAGCAAATTCAATTTAACCCAAGAGAAGTTGTTTTTTAATTATTGAAGGAATGCAGTTCATCTTTGTGAGCCAATATGATGCCACATTATTTTAATTAGTGAAGCAATGAATAAACAGAAAAGCCATAGTTCTAAACTGTTGGATTATCAGTCTATGTCCTTCTGAAGACTCTCCTTCCATCTTGAGATTCTGGAGTTGTTTTTATTATGGAAAATTGTTTTTCCTTATAAGAAAGTTACTTGATAAAACCAAAAGAGCAGCAAATTTGGATTTAGAAAACCTGACTTCTAAATCTGGCTCTGCCTCCTACCAGCTGTGTGACCTTGGATTACTCACCTGCTATTTTTATATCCAGTTTCCTCAAATGTAAAAGAATGGAAGAATGCAAAATGATTAAATGCTATGACAGTAGTACATGCCAAAAGCTAGGAGACTGCAGAGAGAGGAGGCAAGGATATTGACTACTAGTGAGGATTGTAGGGTAAGCGTGGGGTTCAATGCTAAGGTTGGGTCATGAGAGTTTCTTATGGAGCCAAAGGGAACCACTTCCCCCATGGCTTCTGGAAACCTGTTCAATGAGCTGGAAGCAAGAGTACTGATGGTGAGGTGTGCCTAGAGTTGGGATTCCCAAAAATGGTACAATGGGAGATCAAGAAAGCATAATAATCTGGGATATTAATGAATGGGAAAAGATAGTCCCTGGTGTAGGCCTTTCCAGGTGTTAAATTTTGAATAGATAGCATTCTAATGCTACTGTGAGACACTGCTCACAGAAGCCTCTTATATCAAAAAACATGGTCTGTGTGCCAAGACAACTACTCTCTGTTCCCATTTATGGCCCCAACACATGGCAAAACACATAGATTATACTGATACAGACAACCTTTTTTTTTTTTAATTTTTTTAAATGTTTATTTATTTTTGAGACAGGGAGAGACAGAGCATGAACTGGGGAGGGTCAGAGAGAGAGGGAGACACAGAATCTGAAACAGGCTCCAGGCTCTGAGCTATCAGCACAGAGCCCGACTCAGGGCTTGAACTCACGGACCACGAGATCATGACCTGGGCCGAAGTCGTACGCTTAACCCACTGAGCCACCCAGGCGCCCCATGATACAGACAATCTTAAGTGGCTGAAAAAAGCACTTGGCTAGCTATAGGCAAAACTGGTAAAATTATGTTTAAAGTATTATACATCCTCTGTGCCCTACACTCTTTCATTGTTGGGCCTCATGCCTTTTGGCCCACATGTCTCAGGGTGACCCTTTTAAGCCTATCACAAGTCTCAGGGTGACCCTTTTTATTTGTCTAGGAAAAACAAGTCTGATTTAAAAAAAACATAAAACAAAAACAAAGTAGGACCTTCAAGTTGTAAGTTCAATACCTTTCATGTGTATCACATCTGCCTATAAATACAAAGCTTTATTGTAAGGATTTTCATAAAAGGCCCTCCCTAGGAATAGCAAATCTGGGACTCCAGACTGAGGCAGGTAGCCTGTTTTGAGAAGAAGAGACTTTAATTTCTATTACAAACTGGCACGATCAAGGTCAGCTCAAAAAAAGTTCTAAAGTTGAAGCCCTTACCTATTTTTAAGGTCTCCCTTTTCTTTTTCAATGGATGCAAGGCAGGACTAGAGCTATTTTATCCATTAGTCACAAAAGGCATAGTGCTTAGGAACTCAAAGCTTTTCAAAGGCCTGCGAAAATGTTTGAGATTCTAGAAAAACATTTCACTTAGTACAAAAGAAGAAAGAGAAACCCTAAAATTAAAATTAATTTTAATTCTACGTGTTCTAAATATAACATCATTGCAACCTCATTAATTATTAATCTCAGTGTTAACAAAACTATACTTTTGAAAATACTTAGTCACTTAGGCTTTTTGTATAATGATTGTCAAAAATTACATTATTATCATCAAAAGTCATCTTAAATTATAAACTGAATAAGTTATAACTAAATAAGCCTAAATATATTAATTTTTATTAATTCACTTATTTTTTCATTTCACATGCATTTTATTCACTTCACAAACACTTAGTTTATACTAGGTCAGCAGTGGTCAATGTAGAGCATTAGTACCCTTAGAAAATGAGAAGACTTTATAAGAACAATATATATATACATAATTTTAAGTGAATTCGTTTTCAGATGTTCAACTTTTATATGTTCTCAATACAGTTTCTGATCTGTGTAAGAACAAGGGTGCTCCTCTGGTTCCATTATCCTACCACCTCATTTACAATCAATACTCTTTCTTCCCATTGCAATTAAAAGCGTGTATCTAGAACACACACACATACACACACATACACACACATGCACACACATGCACACACTCACACCTAGGGTGGTACAAATATTACTATAGATGCCAAAGAACTGAATGACTGTATTGCTAATATAACACATCTTTAGAAAATAACAGCACATTTTTGTTGATGTTGTTTTGCTTTCAACATAGCTGAGGTAGGAACAAATTGTATTTCACATAATTTTTATTGCTTGATCATTGTGATTTTGGGGGTGGGAGACGTATAACTCTGTAGAAGCTGAAAGATGTAAGTGACATCACTATAAGAAAACTCCTTCCATTTATATCTAATTATTTAGACAAATGAGTTATCTCAGTGTTTACACTGATAACAACCAGATAGTGGAATTTGAATTGGTATAGGAATCTGTTTTCTTCTAGAAATAAGTGATAAATTGAAAAAGAAAAGCTCTACCCATACCTGTAACAGATTGATATCCAACAATTTTTTAAGTGTTTATTTATTTTAAAAATCTTAAATTATTTTTACCATTTATTTATAAGAGACAGAGAGAGACAGAGCATAAACAGGGGAAGGGTAGAGAGAGAGGGAGATACAAAATTTGAAGCAGGCTCCAGGCTCTGAGCTGTCAGCACAGAGCCCAACGTGGGGCTCGAACCCGTGAACCTTGAGACCATGACCCAAGCCGAAGTTGGATGCTTAACCAACTGAGCCACCCAGGCACCCCACATTTATTTGAGAGAGAGAGAGAGAGAGAGAGAGAGAAGGGGAGGGGCAGCAAGAGAGGGACAGAGACAATCTCAAGTAGGCTCTGCACTGACAGTTCAGGGCTCAAACCATGAACTGTGAGATCATGACCTAAGAGGAAATCAAGAGTCAGACACTTAACCAAATGAGCCATCCAGGTGCCCTCCAACAAATTTTTCTGGTTTAAATTACTTATCAAAATTTAAAATACAATTTTTAATCAACTGTGACATTAGTAATAATCAGTCCAGAGGACATTTTTCAAAGCTGAAAATCTCAGGATTACAGGATTTTTAAAAAATTATTTTTTTCTCTCTATAGGAGTATACAAATATTTTGTTTTCTTTTTGCTGTATAGAATATGATAGTGCAATCAAAAATATTTTTATGAAAAATATATTAGCATAAAATTATGTGAAGGAAGTGAATGGAAACATACGTTTATGGAAAAAGAGTACCTATTTTAAAATTTCTGAATGCAAAAACAGAACTCCTTCAAGTATTTTTTCAGTGGATGGTGGTGACAATTAAAGCACTATATAGTATTTAGAGTTCTTTGAAAACATTTAGAAGAATGATGTGAAAATTGTATTTTTAAATGTTAACATTTACAACACGGCAGAAATTATAATTCTTATAACCATTTACAATTATGGTGCAAAATTATAGATTAAAAATAATATAACCCTAAGGATGTATAAGCAAGCAAGGTGTACAACTTTTCAAAGTTCTTTTAGGGTCACTTGGGTGTCTCAATCGGTTAAGTGTCCAACTCTTGATTTTGGCTCAGGTCATGATCTCACGGTCATGAAATCAAGATGAGCTCACATCAGACTTTGCACTCAACATGGAGCCTGCTTGAAATTATCCCTCTCCCTTTCTCTCTGCCTCTCCCCTGCTCATGTGCTTGCATGCTCACTCTCTCTAAAATTAAAAAAAAAAAAATAAAAAACTATAAAATCCAACACACGAAGTTCTTTCAGAGGAAATTCTAGAAAATTGCTTACAGTTCTCTGCACTGGATACTGTGCTCAGAGCAAGTTTCCATGCTTTCCCATCCTACAAGAACTCTTGTAAAACATTTCTATGGCACATTCATATACTCAGAAGTTGCTCAAAGGGAGGAAGGCAACACAAACAGACTTCTTTATATACTTTCTTAATATAATTAACAATTATTTCTTCTTGGTACATTTGTGGACCCTATTCTATTTTCAGGTTGTTCAGGTTATTAATATTAAAGGATAAACTTGGAACTGTTGTTAGTCTAAAATGTATTCTTAATTAATGTATACAGTATTCTTCTACCTTACTTTAGGACAGTATTTCATTTATTGAATCAACTAACACTGAAGAGTCCATAATGTCCAATTATATCACAAAGCATTGGGAGTGGGAGGTGGCAATGGCTTAAGGGGGAAGGGGTTATGAAGAATAATAAAATATGTCCCCTAATCTGGAAAATCGATGTTCCAGTTTTGTTCTTTAGTTTTCTACCAACAGAAAGAAAAATGATACATCTCTGCTTATAACCCCTGAATTCCTCTTAGTTCATCAGTAGAATAGAAGAAAACAGAAGCCATGATGAATACACAACATTATCTATGTTTCTCTGCCTTTGTATAAATTGTGTCATTTACTTCAATGCTGTTTATGTCCTTATTTGCCCAATAAATACTCACTGAAACCATCCCTGGTATGTGAAGGAAAAATTAGTCAATGTTTTTATATCTATTTTGGTTTAGAATAACAGACTCTTAAAGAATTGCTAGCTCTGGGCAGCGACATCTGTTAAAGTAAGGCAGGAGAATCTGACTCATGGCACAGTTGCAAATAGGTCTAATCTTATCTGACCAGTTCTGAAGCTGGGATGTCCTTCAGACTTGTCCCAGATTAAGGAAAGGGGACGAACTGTTTGTAACCCAGCATCATGCAGTCATTGGACTTAGGGCACAACTCTAAAGGATATACAATCTTGGGCAATACAGTTACTGGAGCTGAAGGCATTAGCTGGAGTGACAGACACGACTCTAAGCAGCTATCAACAGCCAGTAGCTCCAGAAGTATGGGTACATTGCCTGGGAAGAAGAGCTCTTGATGATGCACCACAGCATATATTCTAGACCTCACAGGTAAGTTATAATTCATTCATTTAAGCAATACCTACTTTATATAAGGCACGTTTTCTAGGTGTTTGGGAACACTGTTGATAAAAACAGCCAAATATACTTGCCCTATGAAACTTATGTTCTAGTAAGGAATAAACATTACCCGTGGTAAACACAAAGATAGAGGAAATTGTACTGAATGTTAGAAGATTATATATACTATAGTAAGAAGAGAAGGTAGAGTAGGAATAATAGTTTTACACAGGTTGACTACATTTTATTGTTATTTAATGCAATGTTCACATATCCCCCTAGAAATTTAGTTTCTTGAAGACATTCTTTCTATACCTTATGCCTAGAATGAAGTCAGGGTTCAACTTGTTACTGGAGTGAATGAGTGAGACAGAATCTGAGAATATTCTCCTTAACTTAGAAATAAAAGGAGAAGGGATAGGGAGTTGTGCCCTTTTGGCTATAAACTGATCTGATAGAACTTGCTAGAACATTCTGTACTTGATAGAACATTCTGTTCATATTAACAACTAGGTCAATGAAATTTCCTCCTTTTTTTTCTCTTTTCTTTGATGATCTTAATTGTTACTCACACATCATGAGCAGAGCTGCCTTGGTGTTTAGAGTAAGTGGTTGCCTCTAGGGTATGATTTGAAAAACTACATAAAAAACCCCTCCCCACAGAAATAGACAAAAGCATCCAAGTGGCCAAGTGTTAAGATTCCACTATTAAAGCTTACAACAAGGAAAATTAGTAAGAATTGTCATCTCCCTACCTTAAAAGCCAAGACCCCCTTTGCGATAACTCACTGAATCACTGAGTAGATGTGTCTTCCTGACTACTGTGTCCTGAAAGAATTTAAAGTGTACGTGGTGGAATCCAAACTTGTTAAGATATGACTTAGAGCAGAGGCCCTCACTATCATAAAATAAGGAGAGGAAAAAGAGAAGAAGGTAGAACTAAAAGTTGTTTGTTTATACTCCTAGAAAGTGATGGACTGAGTTAGCTTGAGTTCTCCCTGGGTGTTCAACTGGTCATTAGACTTGCATACAATTTCCCTGGAGTACCTCATGAAAAGTCTTCTCCAACACAACTTCAGAAAAGAAGTCAGTCCACCTTGAAATTTTAGGACTGGGCAACAGCTATGTTTGGAGAATGACTGAAATATTGTGATGAAGGATATAAAAATTGTACAGCACTTCCTTTCTAATTCTTCTGTCACACAACAATAGATAAGCCTCCAGGAAGGGGTGGAAAACTTTGTTCTCTCAGGAGTCAATGATTAATAGGAATAAAAAAGAAAGGTGCATACATATCTATAAATGTTGACTCTATGTCTTGTATTTTGTTTATAGAGAAAATTTTAAAAAAATATTTTAAAATTGCGAAAAGAAATTATAATTAAATCCAATAATTATTACATATGATTAAACTAAAATATATTTATAAATATATTTTGACTAGAAAAGGAAGTAAGAGAAGAAAAAAAGTCAATAGAAAGGAAAATAATAGAGAGAAAGGAGAATGGGCATAAGATTCTTTAAATAAAGAGGGATAAGCCAGAAAGAGTGGTAGGATAAGAGTGGAGTAGAATATCAATAACATAAAGAAGAAAGTGATGGACATAGAGGAAGAAGAATGAGACAGAAACTAGCAGCTGGAGGCAGAGTGGGAAAAAGAAAAAAAAGATAAAGAAACAACTATGAACACATGATGAACGTAATGGCAAGTAAATGATTCTTGATCCACATCAGGTGCCCACTGGGTTTTGAGCGTTATGTTATCACTATTGTACCCAGACTTGTGGCATTTCCTGCTGGCTGAAACACTTAACACAACACTGGGAAACAGGTTTGCCATCAAATTTAAATTAAGACATGATTTTGGAATAAAGTTTTGTTTTCTTATGGGATTCAGTAAGTTTTACATGTGTGTGAAGAAAACACACTTTACTTTTATGGGCCAAATAATTTATTGCCAATTGGCCAAAGTCTCTATGATATTAAAAAGTGGAATTGTCTTATTTCAAAATACCTGCAAGCAGCATTTTATAACCACTCCATTGATTTTACCTTTTATTTCTTTTCAAATTAAATTTGCTAAATGTAGACTAAATTATAATTAGTCTAAGGATATTAAAAATATGCAGTAAAATAGTTTAGAAATATCCATTATTTATCATAAGTTCATATCTCTTAAATTAAAAGTGCAAACACATGTGAAACAACTCTAGATATTGTTTGTTCTGAAATAGTTCTCTGTGGTAGAAGCCATGACATACAACCCAGATTCCCCTTTCTGGAATGAAGAGTTTATTATTTTCTCTGGTATCTGCTGGGAATGTTGCCAAAAGAAAGCCCTCTGCTGTCAGCCCTTTATACTATCATGGTTACTTGAGATGAAGAGAACCGCCTCTCCCAGGGTAGGTCCTTTTCCCAGGGTGACTGCTCAAATGACTAAGATCAATACTGCCCTTAGTCACAGTAAAGTGGTGACTCTACAATCACTGTGACTCAGGGCTCTCAGGGTCTTTTTGTAGTTCCTCCCTTCAAATATTCTAAGTCCTCCTCCAGTACCTGGAACCAGCTGAGGCCAATTGTGCCATCTGGGTGGGATTCCATGATCCCAGAGCTAGATGTGGACCAATGTAGATCCAGTCCCATCTTTTCCCATTTAGGGCACTCATCAATTTTATACCAACCCATCCCAGCCCTGCACAGGGTTTACCTGTTAACCAGGACTTATATCTATGCGCTCATCCTAAGGCCCCACAAACATAGCTCCCATCACAAGAAGGTGGTTAGAAAACATTATATTTTATGGTACCATGAGAGGTTTGGTCACCAGAATAGGGCTGGGGTACTGATCTGGGGTGACTTTCACATTGGACATAGAATGAGTTTAGGTCTTTGTACTACCAACAGTATGCCATCAATTCTTGAGCTTGAACTGCTTGGTATATACCCTTGTTGGTTTTTACCTGTTCTTGGTTGTACAGCAGTTGTCTATACCCAAGAGAAATGAAGATAGCAATAGGCATCCTTTACCCTGTAAACCTCCTGCTGCTGGTACCCAGCATAATCCCTTTAACTCCTCCACAAGCTCTATGCCACAAGTTGGGTAGTCCATCAGGTATGGCCACAACTAAATCCTTTAATGGATTTCAATATCATTGATCCACAATACCAATGGCCAATCCAATCAATATCCCCCTTTTTCCTCAAGCTTTCCTAGGTCAATTTTAAATTGTGTCAGATGAGAGATGGGTATTCCTTATGCGAGAGTGAGCATTCTTTTTTCTTATCCCACAGGCTCCTCACCTATTCTTCCATTATGTATAAAACATAGGCAATTAACTCTGAAAGTGTTCACATTCAAGGTACAGAAGGATTATGTCCTAAAGACTTTAAGAGGAAAAGATTAGAAACTACTCTGTTCTGTATTTATGTTATAAAATTCTTAGTAGTAAATATAGCATGAACACAGAATGAATTACCATTCAGATTTTCTGGTGTATCCTGGGTAAGACTTACAATTATAGTCATCATCAACGAAGCATAATAACAACCTAAGAGGGTCACTGGAAGCCAGTTTTCATAAATAGCATAATGGAAGACACAGCATCATAGTTATGATGTAACTATCATTAGACAAATGATATAAGGGTACTGCAGAAGCAAGAAAATTTATATTGTTTCACTATACACTCCAAAAATCCATGACATTTTGAGTAACAACAGTGTTGCCACCTTTTTCTCAAAGAGGATAGGTTGGAGAACAAGAAAGTATCCATGACTGACACATTTAGCAATAAATAAGGCAAAGAGATGATTCCTGAAACTCATCAGAAAGATTTGGATTCTGAACACGTTGTAGATTCTTCACCAATTGACGAGAATGAAATACATAACTCATCTCTGTTATTCTAAATCTTCATCAAGATATCACCATGTATCACATGGGTCTATGAATTTTGTAAGTCATTTTTTTTAAAGTAAGCTTCATGCCCAGCATGGAGCCCAGTTCATAACCTGAGATCAAGACCTAAGCTGATATCAAGAGTTAGACACTTAACCAACAGAGTCACCAAGATGTCCCTGTAATCCATTTTTTTAAGAACCTTTTTTTTAATGTTTATTTATCTATTTTGAGAGAGAGACAGAGAAAGCATGGGTAGAAGAGAGGGAGAGAGAGGGAGGCAGAGGCAGAGGCAGAGAGGGAGAGAGAGAGGGAGAGAGGGAGAGAGGGAGAGAAGGAGAGAGGAAGAGAGGGAGAGAGAGAGAATCCCAAGCAGGCTCTGCCCAGTGCAGAGATGTGGGACTTGATCCCACAGCTGTGAAATCATGACCTGAGCTGGAATCAAGAGTTGGAAGTTTAACAAACTGAACCACATAGGCGCCCCCACCACTTTGATCCATTTTTAAAATCAAATTGTTTATATAGACCTCACAAAAGTATTTGTCAAGGGCCTCAAATACCCTAAAAGTGACCTTGACTTAACAATATGGGGATAGGTAGGTTTAGCCTTCCCGCTCAAACTTAGGACAAATATGAAAATCATTCCAACTTCAGAGCTTCACACAGGTTTAGCTGAGGCATCTCCTGAGATTTTATCACAACTGAATTTCTCCATCTGCCCAGACCTGCTCCCTTCCCTGCCCACCCCCCTTCCCTTCCTTTGCATGGGTATTGATCATAAGAGCACTCACTGTCTAATAAATGTCCAGCATGCTAATCTCTGTGTCAAGGGTCTGCTTACTAAGCCACCTAACCTGTGACACACTATCATTTCCAGTTGAGCATGGATCTATAAAATAAAAACCTGATTTTCCTAATTTGGGAAAACTTTGGAATTAGAACACATATTTGGATTAGAAACTGTGTGTGTATTATTGAGTTGTATTTATTGAGACTCCAGTATTTCAGATCTCACTATTTCATACAGAGAGGCCTTTGGCAGTTTACTGAAATGAATGTTCTTTGTTAAGTAATTTTCCAAGGACCTCCTAAAATGGTATGAAGCAAGAAAATTTGCAGAATGAACTAAAATTATAGAACACATAAGAGAAGAAACACATGGTTTTATATGTAGAAGTCACAATACTCAGTAGGAAGAATTTAAAAGGAGATTTCAAGGACACTTGGGTTGTTTCCATATCTTGGCTATTTTAAAAAATGCTGCAATAAACATTGGGGTGCACTTATCTTTATTATTGTTTTCATTTTCTTTGGGTAAATACTCAGTAGATGAATTGCTGGATAATGTGGTAATTCAATTTTTTACTTTTTAAGGAAACCCATACTGTTTTTTGAAGTGGCTGTACCAATTAGCACTCCCACAATAGTGCATGAGGGTTCCTTTTCCTCAACATCCTTGCCAGCACTTATTATTCCTTGTCTTTTTGATTCTAACCAGTCTGACAGATATAAGGTAATATCTAATTATGGATTTGATTTGCATTTCCCTGATTATTAGTAATATTGAGCATGTGTCTATTGGTCATTTGTACATCTTCTTAGGGAAAAAAAATATATTCAGGTCCTCTGCCCATTTTTAATCAGATTATTTGTTCTTCTGGCATTGAGGGTCCATCAGTAGAAAATTGTTTAAAGAAGATGTGGTATGTATATACTCAATAGAATATTATGCAGTCATAAAAAAGAATGAAATCTTGCTATCGCAACAACGTGAATGGACTTAGAGGATATAATGCTAAGTGAAATAAATCAGACAGAGAAAGACAAATACCATATTATTTCATGCATATGTGGAATTTAAGAAAATAATGAACAAAGAAAACATAAAACAAAACAAAACAACAACAACAACAGAACACTTAAATACAGAGAAAAAACTGGTGGTTGCCAGAGGAGAGGTGGGTTAGAGGATGAGTGAAATAGATTTAAGAATACATTTATTGTAATGAGAACTGGGTAATGGATAGAAATGTTGAATTGCTATGTTGTACACCTGAAACTAATTACACATAATGTGAATTATGCTCCAATTATTTTTAAAAGCTAAGAACCAAAAGGTATATAAACATGAAAATAAATAAATAATAAAAGGAGATATCATTGTAAATGCTTTAGACATTAAAAAACATAAGAGAAATAACATTATGCCAATAAGCTCTTAAATTTAGAAGAAGTGAAAATTCACTTACCAAAACTGACATAAAAAGAAACAGAAAATATGAATAATCTTATAATTATTAAATAAATTGAATTTGTGATTATAATTTCCTTATAAAAGAAACTCCTATTCCAGCTAGCTTCCCTAAGGAGTGATTTTATTTAAAGAAGAAAATAATTTAGGGGCGCCTAGGTGGCTCAGTCAGTTAAGCATCTGACTTCAGCTCAGGTCACAATCTCACGGTCCAGGAGTTCCAGCCCCACGTAAGGCTCTGGGCTGACGGCTCAGAGCCTGGACCATGCTTCCGATTCTGTGTCTCCCTCTCTCTCTGCCCCTCCCCCATTCATGCTCTGTCTCTCTCTGTCTCAGAAATAAATACACGTTAAAAAAAAAAATTAAAAAAAAAGAAAATAATTTAAATTTGAAATCATTTCAACTTTACAATAACTCTGCTTTATGAAGCCAGAATGATATTCATGTCCAAACTTCTTGATATAAGATAATATAAAGAATTATAAGCTAAACTTATTGTTTGACATAAATAGGAAAATATTTTTTAAAACAATCATACTGAATCCAGAAATCATCAAAAGATTAATTCATGGTAACTAATTTGCACTAATAGAAATATAAGATTAAATTAATACCTAAAAGCCAATCAGTATAATCCACAGTAATTAACAGAAAAAAAAGAAATATATATGATCATTTTAATGGATGTAGACATACACATGATAAAATTCAATCTCTATTCACAATAAGACACCAGAAAACTAGAAACAGGAAGGATGTGTAACAAAACTCATGGAAAATACCAATTTCAATGGTGCATCACTATAAACTTTTCTTCTGAGATCAAGGAAACAAGGATGTCATTATCACTGTTTCTATTATACATTATACAATAGATCAAGGCCAAGGTATAAGAATTATAAAGGAAGGAAAAACTGTCATATATATTCTATACAATCAATATATAGACTGATTCCATATGTAGAAAACTCAAAGAAACTATGATCGAAAATTAAAATTGAGAAATAACCTTAATAAAGTTGCTGTATATAATGCAGATATAAAATCGAAATCAATTGCATTTCTCTCCACCGTAAGCTAGAATAAACTAAGCATTTTAAATATATTATTTTTAAATAGCATAGAAATATCAAACATTAATACAACCACTTTAGAAAACTACTTGGCAACATCTACCAAAAGTAATTATATGCGTACTCTAGGATGCATACTCTGCAATGCCATGTCAAGGTATGAAACCAATAAAAATTTATATATATACTTATAATAGCACTATTCATAACAGCCCCAAACTGGAAATCTCTCACATGCTCATCAATAGAATGGATAAAATAATGTATGTGTTTACAAAATGTTATATATCCAGCAATTAGAATGAATGAGTAAAATATATGTAAAATTATGAGTGAATTTTGTAAATATAATGTTGGTAAAAAAAATCAACCAAAAGAAAATTTACTGGATGATTCTAATTATTTAATGTTCAAAAGTAGATTAAAAGGGGATAGAGCAGAGGTTTCAAGAGCATTGGCAATATTCTAGTTCTTGATTCGGTGCTAGTTACAAGAGGTCTTTTACCTTTAAAAATGTATTAAATTGTGCATTGGTAACTTATGTGCTTATTCTGATATTATATTCAAATATAGTAGTTGTAATAGTAAATGTGTAAAATTTCTTTCAGAAATGTAAAACATGGATTGGAAAAGGCCAATGTCATAAAGGTATCAGTTCTCTGCAACTAATATACAGATTGAATTTTGTGGAAATTGACAAGTGATTCTAAAATTTATGAGGCAATGCAATCAGTCAAGAATAAAAAGACAATCTTGAAGAACAAAATGTGGTATAAGGACTTTCTCTACTGGATGTCAAGATTCAAATTGCTATAGTAACTAAATAGGTCAATTATTTGTTTCTGGGTAGACAAATACAGGATAGGATAGAATAGAATAAAATAGAGCACAGAAACAAAACCATGTTATGACACTGTAGAATTATGGGAAAATTATGCTATTAAAAATATTGCTGGAAAAGTATTCATTTGGGAAAAACTAAAATAAAATCCGTTGTAGGTGAATTTTAGAACTAAATATCAAATGAAAACCAGTAAAATTATAGAAAAGAATACAGCATAGCTACATAATAATATCATGATACAGAATCATTTTTAAATATTGACATAAAATTATTAAAATATTTAAAAATGAGGCTACATTAAGATGCAAAATATTAATAAAATTATAAATAGAAATAAAAATTTCATTAATAAAAGAGTGCAAAGGAAATACTATGTGGAAAAAGAACTGCAACGCATAACACGAACAATGGGATCCTATTTGGAATATATAAAGAGGTCCTGCAGATCAAAAACAAACTACTAGACAACTCAATAGAAGACTGAGCAAAATACTTGAACATGCTTTTCACAAAAAAGAATATCCAAGCGAACACAGCTTGCTCAATATCTTGATTAATCAAATAAATAAAAATGAAAACAAGAGTGGAGTACCATTTAATACCCAAGATAATAGCTAACATAAAAATGATATCATGTTGGCAAGGAATGGCCAACTGGGAACTTTCAGACATTGCTTGTAGTGCATAAGTTAAATATAACAATTTTGGAAAGCTATTAAGCATTATTAATTAAATCTGAAGGTCTTCCTATCGTATGATTCAGTAATTTCACTCTTTTTTTTTAATTTCTTTTAACGTTTATTTATTTTTGAGACAGAGAGAGACAGAGCATGAACGGGGGAGGGTCAGAGAGAGAGAGGGAGACACAGAATCTGAAACAGGCTCCAGGCTCTCAGCGGTCAGCACAGGGCTCGACACCACGGACCGCGAGATGATGACCTGAGCCGAAGTCTGAGGCTTAACCGACTGAGCCACCCAGGCGCCCCTAGTAATTTCACTCTTAAGTATACCCCAAAAGAAATGTACGTCCATTTACACCAAAGAGATATGGACACGAATGTATATAACAACAAAATTCGTGATAGCTTTAAAATGAAAGTAACTCAATATCTGTCAGTATTAGAACAGATAAATAAATGAGGTATAATTATACAGGGAAATAGTATGCAGCAAAGAAAATACGTGAAAAATTGGTACAAGTAACAACATGAATGAATCTCACAAACATGATGTTGATGAACAGTGTTTCAGTACACAATAATTTCATTTATATAACAGAACACAAGAAAAATATGCTGTTAAATATGCACACTTGTTAAAACTTTATAGCTTTATAGAAATATAGTTTTTATAGAAATGCAAGAACATGATAACCAAAAATATTAGGCGAGTGGCTACCTTTGGCAGGGCGAAAAATTAGACTAAGGGTAAGCAAGAAGATAGAATTGAGACTTTATGTTACTACTAAGATATTTTTTGCAATTTTAAATAATCCCAGTTAAAGACGTGTTAACCAGACCTATAGGACAGCCACATGCTGCACAGTCACTACCTAACTTTAAGATACTCTTCATACGAGCTGAAACATGCAGGATGCCTTCTGATGTTATGCACAAAAATGATCCCGCCAGAAAGTCCAAATAAACAAAATAGGTTTTCCTCTAATGCATATTGATTTAATCTCAGGATTCTCTTTTATTATAGTTGTGGCATGAATAAAATGTTTGTGAGGGCTCCAATTACTTGAACAACAATAGGTCTCTTAATACGATGCCATTCATTACTTATATTTATTTTGTATCTTGGCAAAAAATTGCTGTGATGTTTTAATTCAGTAGTTAAGTAAATAAGAGGTTTATTTGGCTAATTTTATGTCTTCCTGACAATTCTATGATGTTCTTACCATGCCCCATGCAGACTTTGCTATACAGTACACGGGAAACTTGAGTGGAAGTTTCTTCCCCATGACCACTCAAAGTAGGCCTAGGATTTACATTTATTTACTTTTTTTCCCCAACATTTTATTAGGAAAATGTAAAACACACAGCTAGGTTGAGAGAATTTTACACTGAACTCTAATGTAGGCCCCTACTACCATTAATATTTTATTTAACTTGCTCTATCACATAGCTACCTACCTATCTATCCCTTTACCCACCCATCAGTCCATCTCATCATACAATTATTAGTTTTATCATCTCAGTCATTTATCACAAGGTAATCCTCAATGAAAGCACTACCCAAGTCAAGAAATACATTTTTTCCAATAACATTGTCCACCCTCCCTATTTTTTTAGTCCTTAGGAAAGTAAGTGATACTAAAGGGAGGATTTTTTTTCATAAATGTGGAATTTTAAGGGAATTAACTCACTTTGCTTTCCTGTTCTCACTTTTTTTTTGGTAGGTTTGTGTGTAAGTCAAAATGAAGAAAGAATTTCACACAAAAAAATTGTGCATACAACTTCTTCCTAGGTTTTCTAGTACTTTCCCTAACATATATTTGAATTTCTTAATAGTTCAAAACCCATAAGACTAAATATTTTTAAAATCATCAAATACACTGGGATAAGTCAGTAACAAGTAAGTAAGAAGTAAATCTCTTTAGTAAGTAAGAAGTAAATGGAATATTTGCTAATGTAAGTTTTCTAAATATGGGCAAGTTAGAGTTTGTATTTGCCATTATTAGGTGAAGCAGTTTGCATTGAACCTAATACAACCTAATGTTTTTTAATGTGTGATTTTTTTTCTGAATTCCCCTTGGACATGAATGCAGAAAACCACACAGTGAAGAAAGCTTTCCCTTTTTTGCTGTGGAATGATTTGACTTCTCACACTTCTGTTGGAATGAAAATTAGATTCAAGGACAGCTCTGTACCCGATAACTCTGACAAGGTGTGAAATGCTAAGGTTTGTATGGCTGCCATGAACATATGCAACATTTTTTTTTCTTTTCCTTTTTTCTTTTTCTTTTGTGTGAAGGCTTCAGGCTGTCTGTCCTGGAGTAAAGAAATTATACACTTGTGGCTCAGCTATCCCGTCTGTAATGTCCAGGTTCTCCAAATGCCAGCTCTATCAGGGAAATGCCAGCACCCTAAGGGTTTCTTATGAATTAGGTAATTGTTTATAAGGATTGACAATGTCCATGGCTCTCCTAGTTTATTTTCTGAGCTTCTCCATTCTCACCAGCTGGCACACTTTGGAATCGTATTTGAAAGAATGTAGCAAAATTTTAGAACTTCCATGAATTAACAGAGGAAAAGTTAGCTATGAGTTAGAAGCAGGAAGGGACAAATGAGTGGATTTTTTTTGTTTACTTACATGAAAATATTACTATTTCTATATGATTGTGAAGGGTGGCATTGACAATTTATATCCAGAATACATTAAAATTCATATATTTGAGTTAAATACGATTTTAAATTTTTGATGAAGTCATAAGATAAAAGTAAGGTCTATAGCCCTGTCAATGTGAAAAGTAATTATGAATATATGTCCACTTAAGTCTGCCATGAATCCACAAGTGAAAAATGAAGCCCTGGGGATGATGAACATAGAAGCTTAGTGACATGGACAGATAACCTCCAGTTCTTGGACTTTTTAAGCCAAAAATCAAGAGGATAATTTAAAGTTATGATACAAGATGAATATACAAAAATCACTGTATTTTTTTTAAGTTTATTTTATTTATTTGGAAGGGCAGTGGGGGGAGGAGAGAGAGAGAGAGAGAGAGAGAGAGAGAGAGAGAGAGAGAGAGAGA